>NW_027070593.1:0-41104 GCF_002906115.3 Quercus suber | reverse complement strand
CCCTAGATCTGTTAATCAGACTTAGCAAAACCTGGAATGAAAAGGAATGTTTTCTAGTTAGGGGCGATAGAAAAAGCTTATTCAAGAACTTAGAAGAAGGATTAAGAATGAAAGTAATAAAAAATAAATAAAGGAAAATGCTTTATGCTTTTTGTAAGAGTAAAGTGTTTTACAACTTTTCATTGGGTTTCCAATTAACTGAAATTGTTTTAGCTTTGATTAACATTTTACAATAGAAAAAACATTAAAAAATTGAAATTTTTATTGTAAAATATTTTATAGTGAAATAAATTGAGCGTAAAACTTTATTTGTCGTAATTATAAAAGGCATATAAACTACTAAAAAAAAAAAAAAAGAAAGAAAGAAAGAAAAGGAGGTGCATGTGTATGTGTTGAGATTGAAATGATAATATTACTTGATGATGCCGAAAATATCACCAGTGAGTCACACAGTTCTCGCACACTCGAAACAGCACCTGCATAACACAAAAGCTGAAGACCTTAAGAGGAGTACCGGTGTGGTACCGGCCAAATACCCTCCGAAGATCAAGTTAGAATTTCTCACAACTCTAAAGTGCTAAAGCGGGGTCAATTATGCGTACCTTGGTTTGTGAGGGTATTGGGGTTTTTATAGTAGTAGAAGGTTGATCTCTCTTCCTTGGGCTAGAAGTCTTTTCCTTATAGGAATCCTCATGAGCGTATATTGCGGAATCCTTTCCTTGTAGGAGATTAACACTAAGCGTGGGATACAAGACATTTCCTTACATACTCATGCGTGGTGATCAAGTCAAGAATACATTGGAGCCATCAGCTTTAGGGTCATCAGCTTTGCCTACTCCCTCGTTAGGGTCGTCAACTTCGCCTTCTGTCTCGTCAGGGCCGTCAGCTTTGCCTACAACCTCGTTAGGGTCGTCAGCTTCGCCTGCACCCTTCAGCTTTATTAGCGTCGACTACCCATCTTCATTGCCTAAGGTCAACTCGTCGGCTATGCAGTAAGCTTCGTGGACTCCCTAACATTGTCACTTACTAATGGATCCCGACGGAGGTTTGCTTACTCTCTTCAGCTTGTTCTTATCAGCTTTCTCTTATACTTACTGTCTTCAGCTTACTGTTTTCAACTTATGTGTCAGCTTACTGCCTTCAGTTTACTATCTTCAGCTTACCTTAACTTACTACCTTTAGCTTACTGTCTTTAACTTACTATTTCAGCTTACTACCTTCAGCTTACTACCTTCAGTTTAGAGACTGACGGCTTCATCTTGCGTGATGTCTTCAGTATACATAATAGAGCTGACGGGTCTTTGGAGATCAACAACTTTTATTTTTCCAATTAAAAATTCCCCTTATCATTACTCATTTAAAGGTTTAAATACAAAGATTTGTATCAAAACACACTAATTAAAATGAGTCTTCAATTTAAAATTTAAAAAAAAAAAAAAAAAAACTTTACATAGATTTGATATAATTAATGATACTAGATAATAATCTTAATTATTTTCTTTTTTGAATTAATAAAACCTTCACTACAAAAGGTATATGTGGCAAAATGCGGTGCACAGTTATAAGACTATTCAATTATGCAAAGCTAGAATATATTAGAATATGAAATAACTTATTCTAAGAGTTTTTTTTAGGAAACCCATGGAGTTGGCCAAGTGGTTAGACACTTGGTCTAAAAGTGGTTGTCTTTGATTTGATTAGGAGCTCCTCAGTTCAAGTTCAAGTTCAGGCACCAGTACTTTGAAAAAACTCCATGAACCAGCGATTTACCCGTTATGGGCCTATCCGTCGTGAACAGAGATTAGTCTTTGGTTGAAAATTTTGAGGACACACTGTGGGAAACCCAAAAAAAAAAGATTTTTTTTAGGAGCTCTCTCTCTCTCTCTCTCTCTATAATATATATATATATATATATATATAAAATGTTAATTCATGTAAAAATATAAAAGTTAAAGACATACGTTAGTAAAACTCAAAAAATATTTTTACAATATATTTACTATAAATTTATTATTTTATAATATATTTATTATAAATTTACTATTTTTTCTTCACTAATTACGTAATGTTATGTCATGAAGATAAAAAGTTGTTAAAGAATTTGTAATCACATACCTTTTCATTTACTATGCTGGCAAAAGTCAATCCTTTACACACAAAACAATGAACTACGAGTCTACTGCTATGCTTGATCTTTGAAAGACAATTAATGGCTTCGATAAAAGCAATTTCATAGCACTTATATTATACAGGCCTGTTTGATGTATCTGTGTACGTGTGTGTCTTGTGTCATATATGGTGTAGGTGTGTATTGAATAACATGATTGGTTAGCTGTGATAATTAACCACAAATCTCGGAATAAAAAGCAAAATTGTTTTGCAATGGTTGGTGGTGAGCTTAATTCTTATGGCAAAATTTCCCTATTATTAAAGCAAAAAGGTCAAGGTTTTCATTATGTTTAACGTAATCATAGTCAGGTAGAAAACTCCAAATCTCCAATTATATTTAGTCAATTGATGTGATTAGCAGAAAACTAAGTTTTTATCCCCATCAACCTGCAGTTAAGCTTTAACACAACACAATAGACATTTACATTAGATCTGAAATTAAATAAGGTTTTTTCATCAAATTCTCACACAAGGCACTGAAAAGTTCATGCATTTATATGACTGAGATCGCATGGACTCTTGAAATTCCGTTTGCTTTGAAAGTCTACAAGATAAGTAGTTCAAAAAGTCAAATAGCACAGTTTATGGTTTTCTAGGAATCACGGTCTTCACAGCATCAAACTGCTACTAGGACCAGTCTAGTTTCAAACTTGCAGTTAAAGAGTGGAAACTATAAACTCTCTCTCTCTCCACTCGTTCACATGGTAAACAAGTGCTTGTCTTCTTGTGGAATTTCTAATTTCAATTTCCATGAGCCAGATCTTGTTGACAAACATGTGAAGCGCTGCGCTGGGGCTTGGAGTTGGACTGCCTTTTTTCTTTTAGGTCCAATTGGGTGGTGTGCATGTGCATCCTTCCTTGCATATGCCTTTTTTAACCTTATAGCATTCTCATTTGAAAATATATTTTACATTACAAAAAAGACTTATTTTATTTATTTTATATTTATTATTATAAATATGACTTTTATAAATTTATATTAGGAAATGTTAGTGGATGTCTAAAGCCATTTGTTAGTGAATTATTTTTAATAAAAAAAATTATAGAAAAATAAAAAAAAAATTAATGTTTTGACTTTTTTTTTTTTTAATTTCTCATGAAGTAGTTTCAAAACTTTCACAAAATAATTTGCAAATAATTGCCCATATCAAGACCCATTTATAGTATATATACTAGCAATATAAACTTGTAGACACACAAAATGTGTACAACTAATCATTTTTCTTATAAAAAGACACCCTATATCTACTGTAAGAAGTGGTTGATCCAGTGGTTATGGGCTCACTTCTAAGGATTTAGGAGGTGGAGATTCTAAGTTTGAATCCCTCAATGGGAAGCAGCTGTCGGGGCCACCAGGAATAGTGTTAATATGGTCATACTTAAGTGGAAAACGCCAACTCAAATTGTCCCTTTAAACTTTTTTTTCATTAAATAAAAATAATAATAAAAAAAATAAAAAGACATCCTATGTGAGCGTTTGGATTGAGATGATTCTTGCGGCACGTTTTCAGTTTCACGTTTTGGACTTCTTTTTTTTTTTTTTTTTTTTTTTTGCCGCACTTGTTGACTTTGGGGGACAAAATTCACTGTGCGTGCACTGTTTACGCACTGTTCACGCAATATTTAATATTAAAAGTGGGTTCCACAACACTATTCACACATTTAAAAATTATTTTGCTACAGTGTTTTCAGCAACAATCAGTTTTTATCAACTTTCAGCAACAATAAGTGCTATCCAAACGGACCCTATATCTTAATTTTTTGCGGTTCATGTAATATTATGTTTTATACCCACCAACAACAAAAGAAAAAGAAACATTTTTTTGTACTTTTCGTGACAGTACAGGGGAGAGAGAATAAAATAGGAGTAAAAAAAATAAAAAAATAAATAAAGGTTCTACAGTTAACATGTATCTTTACATGTTCTGTAGCAAGTTGCAAAATTTTTGCATTTGCCCTGACTCGATGGGGGATAGTTTTTGATTATGTGAGGCTACAGTAAACTCTAAAATAACCAAAAATGGGTTTTACATAACAGGGTGGAGTGCTCTCTCTCCCCCTCTCTCTCTCTCTCTGGCTTCATAGTTTATTATAACACACTAAAATATAGTACAGTAATTCCCAAATCATTTTCTTGAATAGAACCAACACCTATCATAAAATAGATTTAGTGGAAGATATTGTACAGTATCTCCCAAAATTTAACTGCCAACCGACTCTCCTCCTCTCTCTCTTCCTAAAACATTGAAATAAACTAATAAAGCTTGAAGTGTTATTCATCTTTTGGTTAAATAGGAACAAAATTTTGTATATAATTTTCTGGATGACTGAGGCATTAGAATTAGAATAGGGTCGGTCCCTCCTTGTAGGGGGCAGAGTTTGGCCTATGTGTCTCTCTTTCTCTCTCTCTCACTCTCGCCCCACAGTGAGACACCCATTATATATATGTACACTTATGGGTAACTGAAACTAAAGAGGCCCATACCATTTACAGTACTTTGTAGAGTGGCGGTGGAGCTTCTTGGGAGCATCAATGGCTGTTTTCATTCTGGTTCTTGTGGTTCTCTTCGTGCTCTGTATCTGCTCTGCTTTGTTGAGATGGAATGAGGTGAGGTATAGGAAGAAAGGTTTGCCTCCTGGTACAATGGGTTGGCCAGTTTTTGGAGAGACTACTGAGTTTCTAAAACAAGGTCCAAACTTCATGAAAAACCAGAGAGCAAGGTGATTCTTTTATCTTCTATAGGATTTTCTTTTTCTTAGATTTATATTACAATACAGGGTATTCTCTGTTTTCTTTTTCTTTTTTTCTTAATCAGCTTGCATTAGTGGACAGGAAGCTTTTGGTTTTATTGTCTGTACTTTCAACCTAACGTTTTTGGCCAATAACTGCTTATTTTTGGTCGGTTTTGTGGTTCAAGCTGTTTAGCTCTACTGTACCCCCCCTGCATGCCCTTCTTGATTATTAGTATAATTGAGCTTTTGGGTTATTCTATCTTCAACTAAGCCTTACAAATCCCATAAAGAAGATTAAAATCCGTTGCTAAATAAGTTCTATTTTCATTGTTTGAAAGATGCCTTAAGAATTTCTAAAGCGTTAAATCAATATATGTTTTGGGTGGGGGTTGTCCATAAAAAACCACAAATATACCTGTATGTTTGACAAAAGCAACTCTCTGCACACTTATTGGTGGTTGAGTTGATGTTCTAGTGATTTTGACTTAATCACTGATCATTCTTGGAATTTACTCTATTAATAATCTCTCATACAGTTTCCTTTGTATTATATTCAATGACAGGTATGGCAGTTTTTTCAAGTCCCACATACTGGGCTGTCCTACCATCGTATCAATGGATCCTGAGCTCAACAGGTACATCCTCCTGAATGAGGCAAAAGGCCTTGTTCCTGGCTACCCACAGTCTATGCTAGATATCTTAGGAAAATGCAACATTGCAGCAGTCCATGGCTCTACCCACAAGTACATGAGAGGAGCATTGCTTGCCCTCATTAGCCCCACCATAATCAGAGACCAGCTTTTGCCAAAAATTGATGATTTCATGAGAAGCCACCTTAACAACTGGGATAACCATATCATCAACATTCAAGAAAAGACCAAAGAGGTTTTCATCATAATAACAATCCTAAGCCCTTATGACAATGCAATTTTATAAACTTGTTACTTATTCAGTTCTTCTTTCTCTTTGTTATGCAGATGGCTCTCCTCTCATCCCTTAAGCAGATTGCTGGTATTGAATCCTGTTCAATATCCCAACCATTCATGGCTGAGTTCTTTAAGCTGGTTTTAGGGACACTTTCATTGCCTATTGATCTTCCAGGAACAAATTATCGTCGTGGGTTCCAGGTAAATTGCTTAGTATTTTCTCATTTATAACATAGTTTTACATGGGAGTTTTAGTAGATTTATAATTATACATGTGCTTCACAATGTTTTACAGGCAAGAAAAAATATTGTAAGCATGTTGACACAGCTAATAGATGAAAGAAGAGCTTCCAAGGAAACCCACGAAGACATGCTTGGTTGCCTAATGAGAAGTGATGAAAATAGATACAAACTTACTGATGAAGAAATAATTGATCAAATAATTACAATTTTGTATTCCGGTTATGAAACTGTTTCAACTACTTCAATGATGGCTGTCAAGTATCTCCATGATCATCCAAGAGCTCTTCATGAACTAAGAGTGAGTGAACATTTTTTTTTTTTTAAATTTGCAGAATAATAATATTTATTTTAACAAATAAAAGTGGTGAGGGGACCTCATCATCTTTGTACTCATAAAATCTCTTCGATTTTTAATGTTGATATTCTGGTATGACATGCCTGTGACACTGACTTATATCTCTGAAATTTGCAGAAAGAGCATTTGGCAATTAGAGAAAGGAAAAGGCCTGAGGATCCCATTGATTGTAATGACCTTAAATCTATGAGGTTCACTCGTGCGGTAATAAATTTGTGGCTTTGAGTACATCATCCTGCTCTTTGGTAGTATATGAAATTTAATAAAATATGATGTGGTTCTACTTTTTTCTAATGCAGGTCATTTTTGAGACATCAAGATTAGCCACAATTGTTAATGGGGTTTTAAGGAAAACCACTCAAGATATGGAGCTAAATGGTAAGTTAGAAAAAATCAAAGCAAGTTTTTTTTTTTTTAAATAATCTAATCAAAGCAAGTTAGTATGAATAAAATGATCCCTTTTTGTGCTATAGTTTCTACAGTCTTTTTATGGGCTCAAGAAGCTATTTATGCAGCTAGCACGACCCTTTTGTCATTATAGTCCTATAGCAATAAATAAGTCTGAAACTTAGCATTAGCTGCCAATATAGGCAAATCACTCCATTTAATAATAATTTTAAGAGGGAGCTGTTGTTTTGTAATTTTTAAGACAATAAAATAGCGTGCTTGACTATATGACCTACTGGTCAAATACAAGGCTGTGGGCCATGTTTATAGCCATAGGTTCTTTGTTTGTTTTTTCTTTAACTATTGCCAACAGTGGATTAATGACTGCTAAGTGCTAACCACAACTTTTCTTCTCTATTTCTGCAGGATTTGTGATTCCAAAAGGATGGAGAATATATGTTTATACAAGGGAGATAAACTATGACCCTTTTCTATATCCAGAACCATTAACCTTCGATCCATGGAGATGGATGGTAGGTGGCTCTTCTATTCACACTCTTATTGGAAAAGTATTATTTTCATTGGAAACAGATTTGTTTTCATATTTCAACTTAAATATAAAAAATCTGAAAGTGTATCCAATGTTACGTCATTTAAAATTTTAAACACGATGATGACTTTTTGAAATTATATTCTAAGCAACAAAATTACCATGGTTGTAAAATGCAGGATAAGAGTTTGGAATGTCAAAATAACTTATTGATATTTGGAGGGGGCACAAGGCAGTGTCCTGGAAAAGAGCTGGGAATAGCAGAAATTTCCACTTTCCTTCACTACTTTATAACCAGATACAGGTAACTAGTGGCCCACCACGTATAGTCCTCCCTTATCTCTTTGTCCAGATGAAAACTGCAGTAACAAAGTAAATAACCTTTAGCTGATGCAGTCTTCATTTCATTGCAGGTGGGAAGAGATTGGAGGTGATAAACTAATGAAATTTCCAAGAGTTGAAGCACCAAATGGGCTACATATTAGAGTCTCATCTTACTAACACACATATTTATGTACAGAAGAAAGAGAGCATATATGGATGTACAAAGACAATAGTACTTTTAACAGATTAGAAACATGATGAAATTGAGCATTTACCAATTTTTCGGCTAATTAAGATTCCCCTCATTTCTAGAAACCATAGCAAATACATGTATTCCGAGTTTCCAACCCTATAATTGCAGGTAGTTATTGGTCATAATAAAAATGCCTTCTTTTTAAAGAATGAAAAGTAGGGGCCTCAAGTCTCAACGCGTCCTTCATATTAGTGTGCATTTGGCATTGGATTATAAGTTGGGTTTTTGTTTAATTTATGTACTATTTGTAGGTCTTACGCTACTTTTTATTTCAAGTTTATTTTAAGAATCCGGTTACTTTTCCCATATTTCAAATATCCCATAATGAACCAACATTAGAAAACCTTTACCTCTGTTTAACCAGTATTCCCTATCTGTATTATGGCAGCCAATGACTATTGTTAGTCAATATCAACCGATATCATTTTACCCAGCAAAATATAACAATTTCAACGTTAGATAATTTAAAAGATTAAATTTTATTGTCAGCTGATGCAACTAGGATTTCAATGGGGCTGAGCAAGTGTAAGAGCGCCTGCAGCTCTTTATCTCCATCCCCATCCCCTATAAAAGAAGGTTGAATCTTAAAATATGAAGAATTAGGGTTAACAGAGACGAAAAAGAATAGGAGAATAGAGAGAGAGAGAGAGAGACAAAGAGAAAAGAAAGGTGCTGGGCGTTAATCGGTCAAGCCCCTATTTTAGCATATATTTATATTAGAATAGAATGATTACAAAATACCTTTACTAATATGCTAATAAAAATAATTAAATAAACTAGATGTAACTCTAATACTTCCAATCAAACTAAAACATACAAATCAAACATGCTCGGCTTGAAAGACAATCGCTGAAATGAGGCACGAGCTAAAAGTTTTGTGAAAAAGGCAAAGTTTAGCTACAAAATTAGTTGTATCTTTAGGCTACAAACTCACATAAAAAAATAAATATTACTGCATATTTTGAAAATCTAACCGTTGAATTACATGTTCTTTACGCTCTTAATGCACATGTCAATTTTTGTGTCAATCGGATATCATTTACTATATAATTTATAATCTTATATTTTATGCATAATTTTAAATTACAAAAGCTTGCAATTTAAAAATTTATTGATGACATATCTATTTATCTTTAATTTTCTTGAAATTTTGTAAATATGAATGATATAAGAAGAAGATGCAATCCAATGGTGGATTTGTCAAAATTCACCTCCAATAAAGAGATATTGAGTGAGTTTGTAGCCTAAAACTACAATCGATTTTGTAACTAAACTTTGTCCTTGTGAAAATATCACTCAATTGATCGCAAAGAGTGATAATTTGTTTCTTCATTAATGAATTCTGATGAAGTGATAATCAACCTCAATATGTCTGGTACATTAAGGAACACAAGATTCATTGGCAATAAAGATAGCAACTTGATTGTCACAACACATCTTCACAGGAGTAGGAATATCAAAACCCAAGTTGCAAAGGAGCTATTGAACCCATAACATTTAAGATGCATTATGAGCCACAACTCGATACTCAACTTCAACACTAGAACAAGCAACAACATTCTACTTTTTACCATGTCAAGTAGTAAGATAATCGCCAACAAAAGTACAATAGCCAAAGATTGGCAGTCTATCAAAATGACTACTAGCCTAATCAAAATTAATAAAACCCATCACATATGTAAAAAGGAGGACCTTATACAAAAGTCCTCGCCTAAGAGTTCCTTTTAAGTAATGCAACCAAACACTAAAAAATAAAATGTTTTCAAGCCTATAAAGATAGGAAAAATTATTCCTACTTTTTTTTTTTTGGTGACAAAATCATGCTTAAATTACAAATTAGGAATGAACCCAAAGTAGAAGGTCAATACACTGGCCCATTTTATTTTCAAACTCAAGATCAAATCGCATTTGATTAATTGGGCTGAAATACAAATGAACCATTAGGAGGAGGCCCAGGAACCTGTTTTTGTATATACATTAATTTGAATATGATTGTGTGGTGTGAGTAGAGCAAAAGAAAATCTTGATGAGACCAACCCAATATGAGTGTGGTGAGTAAAAAACGAGGTGTAGGCTTTCAAAGGTGATGATCCATTTCAAATTTTGGCACAGCAGAATTATTTAACAAAGGTAAAATTTAGTAATGGTAATTTAGGTGCGATGCATCAAGTTCTCCAATTAAATTTAAACACTTGATTGCATTAATAATAAAACACAAGTGTTATTATTTTTTATAATTGGAAAACCAAATGGGCTAATATACTTTACCTAAAGTACTATATTTAAGTTTTACCCTTTAACAAAATATATTTATTTATTTATATTCTTCAATATAACAACGTGGTCTTGAATCTTGATTATTAATGGGTATCTAAGTTTTACCCTTTAAAAACAAAAAACAAAAAATATTTGTACTCTTCAATATAATAATGTGGTCTTGAATCTTGATTATTAATGGGCCAGAACTTCGGGTACGCATTGTTTATGAGGACCCAGTGTAACTACGAGCCCATTTTTCAAAATAGCCTTTCAAATAATAGAGCTAGGGGTATAACCGTATAAGTACATCACCTAGCAGAGCCCATAACCCCTTAAAGGAAAAGCAATCACGTAGAGTCGTAGACCCCTACCAAGTGAGATCATGGACATAGAGGATCCATGAATTGTTCTACGTTTAAGCCCAAATGGAAGGGGAAAAAAGGGGAAGTAAAATTTTCTATTCTTTTCTTTTCTTTTTTTCCAAAAGAAGTGGACAATAGGATAGAAAGTGAGGTAACTTTATGATCGTTAGGGGAAGGAAAATTTTAGGAGGGGGGTTGGTGTTTTCCATTTTTTGGTTGCAAAGAGAGAATAGAGGAGATGAAAAATGGGATGATTGATTTTCCATAAGAACCCACAAAACATAATCTCTCCAAAATGGAGAGAAAAGTGAAGGGACAAGTGGATGCAAATTTAGAATTGCACTTCTACCCTTATCTAAGTCAATTTCAATACTTTGCTTCTTATATTATAACGGTATTACAGTAATGAACTACAACTTATCATTTCTCTTTTTCCATTTTTCTTTCAACCAAGCAAAGCAAATGTATATTTATTTTCTATCTTTCCACTATTCCACTCCTTTAACCAAACACACATGAATGAAAACACATATATTTTTTTTTCATTTCTTTTTTTCTCTTACTTTTCTATCCTCTCAGTTTTCACTCCTCCCTAATGAAAGTTTCATTTTGTCCAAATAATAATAATAATAATATCTTTTATTTTCTTTGCAGGCTTAAATTAAATGGGTTACTAAGTAGCCCAACCTCTTATGTTAGCCTCACATGGAGGTACATATTTTGTTCACCACATTTTTTTTGGGTCAAACAAATACAAGCAAATGGGTTACATTCTTGTGGAGGTCTTCCCTCACTATCTATGTATTTCCATTTCCTCCTAGGCTCCTTCAATTGTCGCCCAAGAATTAGGGAACTCATTTGTTTATATCAATACGGGCTTGAGGTGGACCCATAATAGTCAGAGACAATCAATAAGCAATTAGCTAATCTATCAATATGGGCTTGAACTCATTTGTTTGTTAGTAGAGATTTCAAATTTTTGTCTCATAATTTAGCCTGTTGGGATGGATATTGTAACTGGAATGCAGCTGACATTGCTACATCTTGATCTATGAAAATAGTATTGGCTTCTTTTCAGACATCGCTTCTAAGAATGTCTCAAATAACCATACAAAAAACTCAATCGTTTCATCATATAAAAGTGCACCTCCAAATACAACAGTTTCTCTATGGTGATTGAGATCCAAAAATAGTCCAAGTGGCCTTACATCTCTATTTGTACTATACATTGTATCAAATGTTATTACATCACCAAAGTGGATATAGTCAATGATCATTATTGCATTGGCCCAAAAGATATTAGTAATCAACTCTTCACAGTGCAATTGAGTAGCGAAATAATATGAAGGATTTTCCTTAAGTTGACGACTGAAATATCCTCCCGAGCTAGCAGCTTCCCCATACTCCATGTCTCTTTGTCGCTTAGTGCGTAAATAGTTTTTATGATCTTGCTTGGTAAAACCAAGATTATCATATCCACCAACTTGCTTACTAAGAAACTCATAAGATTGCTTTAATCTTAATCTCGATTCATGTGCCAAATCAATTTCAATAGCATAAGTTGCAGTCACTTTCCGTTGTGATGGCATCATGTGTACAATTGATGGGAGGTGGAGATAGTGGTTATGCTCAGCAATAAATTCATTCACTACATATTTTTTACTATCTCGATTAAGTACAATTACCAAACATGCTTCACAACCACATCTTATTTCTGCTCGTGGATTCTTTATATTTTGATCTCTCTTGTTTTTGCCTCGAACTCCCTCCTTTGCACACACAAATCTCGTTGAAGTAACCACTCTAGTCTTTTTACATTTATTTTCATACTCTTTTCTAATACTAAAACTAACCTTTCTGCCATATTCAATATAAAAATCATATGCAATCTCATCTATTTCAAACTCCATCCTTTTAAATGGGGTAGATTCCATGGGCACATTAGAAGGAACATGTATTCCCATTAGTATCCCTAGAAAAAATTGACCATAAATTTATTATAACTTTCTCATATCATTTATTTTTAAAACAGAGATGATGTAAAAAAATGAGATAGAGTAAAAATGAAAGAGTCACTGGAAGCAAGGGAAAATTTGGCTGCTAAATGAGCAATAGAGTTACAGCATCTACTAATCCAACTAAACTTGCAAGAAACAAAAAGACATAGCCAAGTCTTGAATGTCAGCAATCAAATGGGAAATAAACCAAGCAGAACAGGGACCATTGGTGTGGATAGACCAGGCAATCAAATATGCCATATACTAATAAAGATTCAATCTTTATCTCCAAAAAAAAAAAAAAAAAAAAGATTCAATCTTTATCTCAAAAAAATAAAAAAGATACTCCGAGAATCATCCAACCATTATAAAGATTCAATCTTTATCTCAAAAAAATTAAAAATAAAAGTTTAGATAGACTCTAACTTGCATCCAGCCATCAAAACAACAATATAGACTCACCAAGACAACAATATAAATGCAGAAAAATGAGATGGACTCCAAGAATCATCCAGCCATTATAAAGATTCAATATTTATCTCAAAAAATTAAAAAATAAAAATTTAGATAAACTTTAACTTGCATCCAGCCACTAAAACAACAATATAAACTCATCAAGACAACAATATAAATGCAGAAAAATGATCAAACATCAAATAAGATAACCATAAACAAGTTTTACGAATATACATGTGTTTTGGCAAGATAGAAACAGAGATGTGCTCTAAACTTCTTCTCTGAACCTTTGAACATGTTCTTTGAAGCTTTGAATGTGCACGTTTGGCTTTCACTTTTCCCTCCTAATAGAGCTGTAACTCTCTCTCTCTCTCTCTCTCTCTCTCTCTCTCTCTCTCTTTACTTTTTTTTTTCAATAGAATTTGTTCGGTTGAGTTAAAGAGCCCTCTAGTTTAAGTGTTTAACCACAATTAAGATTGATATTGGGTTAAGTTATGAGCTGTCACGTTTTTAACCCTTGATAGTTTCCAAAAAGATCATGTCTGTGAAATGGACACTCTCAATTTTAAAGGGAAATGGAGCTGGATCCAAATAGAGGGGGGGAAAAAGAGGAAGTAAAATTTTCTATTCTTTTTTTCCAAAAGAAGTGGACAATAGGATAGAAAGTGAGGTAACTTTATGATCGTTAGGGGAAGGAAATTTTTAGGAGGGGGGGGGGGGGATTGGTGTCTTCCATTTTTTGGTTGCAAAGAGAGAATAAAGGAGATGAAAAATGGGGTGATTGATTTTCCATCCGAACCCACAAAACATAATCTCTTCAAAATGGAGCAAAAAGTGAAGGGACAAGTGGATGCAAATTTAGAATTTCACTTCTACCCTTATCTAAGTCAATTTCAATACGTTGCTTCTTATATTATAACGGTATTACAGTAATTAACTACAACTTATCATTTTTCTTTTTTCCATTTTTCTTTCAACCAAGCAAAGCAAATGTATATTTATTTTCTATCTTTCCACTATTCAACCCTTTAACCAAACACACAAGAATGAAAACACATATTTTTTTCATTTCTTTTTTTCTCTTACTTTTCTACCCTTTCAGTTTTCAATCCTCCCTAATGAAAGTTTCATTTTGTCCAAATAATAATAATAATAATAATAATAATAATAAGATCTTTTATTTTCTTTGTAGGCTTAAATTAAATGGGTTACTAAGTAGCCCAACCTCTTATGTTAGCCTCACATGGAGGTACATATTTTGTTCACCACATTTTTTTAAGGTCAAACAAATACAAGCAAATGGGTTACATTCTTGCGGATGGTCTCCCCTCACTGTTTATGTGTTTCCATTTCCTCCTAGGCTCCTTCAATTGTCGCCCAAGAATTAGGGAACTCATTTGTTTATATCAATATGGACTAGAGGTGGACCCATAATAGTTAGAGACAGCCAATAAGCAATCAGCTAATCTATCAATATGGGCTTGAACTCATTTGTTTGTCAATAGAGATTTCAAATTTTTGTCTCATAATTTAGCCCGTTGGGTTGGATATTGTAACTGGAATGGATCCCTTCTCATCTCCTCTCTTCTTTTACTTTTTTTTCCCTAAAGATTGAGATGTAAGTCCATTCTCTATTTTCCTTTCCTTTTTTCTTTTTTTGATAAGATAAAAATAATTATAAAAATTTTCTATTTTCCTTTTCTGAAATATAAAAATTATTCAGTACAAAAGGAAAAAGAAAAGGTCTGCCAAAAGCCATCATAATTCATAAGCTAATAACATAAGTTGTGGGTTAATAATGTTGAATGATTACCATCCAGAGTTTCTAGTGTGGACCTTAATGAGGTCTTATTGTTTTAGTAATTGAAAGTTATATGAGATATGGAACTTTCCTATTCCTTATATGTCGAAGGTTAAAAAGAGGTGGCAAAGTCAACCCAAACCTATTTGCCCATCCAAACCTGCCCACTTAAATGAGACTTAAACCCACCCAATTATTAATTAGGTCATATGGGTATTAACCCAATTAAACCCAATTAACATTAATATTTATTGGGTTTTAACTTAGTACCCAATTATGATCCAAGTATCATTTCAACAAATCACCCAACTCTAAAATACCTCAAAACCACTAAAAATTACCAAAATACCCCATAAACCTAAAAATGACCAAAATACCTCTAAAACCTAAAAAAAAAAAAAAAAAACACCAAAATACCTACTAAACCTAAAAATTACCAAAATACCCATAAAACCTAAAAAAATAACCAAAATACCCCCAAAACCTAAAAATTGACAAAAATGCCCCTAAACTTAAAAAATGACCAAAATACCCTTTAAACCTACAAATTAACCAGAATACCCACTAAACCTAAAAATGACAACCCCCCCCCCCCCTCAAAAAACCTTAAAAAAAGACCAAAATACCCCCTTAAACCTAACCTAAATTTTTAGGTTTCAGGGGTATTTTTGTCATTTTTTAGGTTTTGGAGTATTTTAGTCAATTTTTAGATTTCGGGAGTATTTCGGTCATATTTTAGGTTTCGGAGGTATTTTAGTCATTTTTAAGTTCAAGAATATTTTGGTCATTTTTTAGGCTTAAGTAAAATTTTGGTCACTTTTAAGGTTTTGGGGGGTATTTTGGTCATTTTTTAGATTTCGGGGGTATTTTGGTCATTTTTAGGTTTCAGGGGTACTTCAGTCATTTTTTAGGTTACAAAGGTATTTTGGTCTTTTTTAGGTTTTGGAGGTATTTTTGTCATTTTTAGGTCTCAAGGTATTTTGGTCATTTTTTAAGTTTCGAGAGTATTTCGAACATTTTTTAGATTTCAATGGGTATTTTGGACATTTTTTAGATTTTGATGGTATTTTGGTCATTTTAAAGATTTCAGAGGTATTTTGGTAATTTATAATGCTTTTTGAGCATATTTGGTCTTTTTTTAGATTTTGGGGTATTTTGATAATTTTAGAGGATTTTAGGAGTACTTTAGTCATTTTCAAGTTTTAGTGGCATTTTGGTAATTTTGATTATTGGGTAATTGGGTGGATTGGGGTTTACCCATAATAATTGGGTTGTGTTAGGTTTGAGTTAGGAGTAACTAGTTAAATGGGCAATGGGTAAATGAGTTTTATATACCCAGCCTAATTATGCCCACCCAAAATCCACCCGAACCCACCCATTTGACACCCTAGTATGATCCTAATTGTTTTTTTTTTTTTTTAATATGAGTTTTGATAATTATTAGGAGACAATTATTATAATCATGTCTATATATAAAATTATTTATTTTACTATTTAAAAAATATATATGATATAGTATAAATATTTGAGATTTTTTTTTTTTTTAAATTATAATACTTAAAATTTAAACTCAAAGTTTGGTCATAAACACGTCAAAGTTTAATTTTTTAGTCATTATAAAGTTTCTACTATGGGGAATTCTTCTCACATGTTAACGATACATGTAGCGAGTACTCTCAGAAGTAAGCTCCACAAGCATAGTTGTTAGTATTGTATGATACTTGATATGATAGGTATTGTATATCATAAATGCTCATGAATCATATGATACAATGTGCGTATCATACGAATCGTATTATATTGTATCGTACAACACATAGACAAATGCTTTAAAATGAGATTTTTTGTTAAAATTTGCACTTTTCTTTGAATCTAACAAATTGTTAGATTTGTTTTTACACAAAAATTATTAGATTACTTAATTTAGACTAATAGTTTCTTTAAAAAAAAAATTCGACCAATAAAATTACATATTCATAAGTTTTTTGTTTCCTCTTTTTCTCTTACAAAATTTGGACAACACAGTACACAGTTACCCTTCACTTTAATATTTGCAACTTTAGTTTCTATTCTATGAATATGATATTAATTGACAATATAATTATTTTTTATTTTTGTCATTATTGTTATAAGTCCAAGAAACTAGAATGCCAAGAAGAAATGTTTTTAAAAAATTATTAAAATAAAAAGAACAGGAAGAGATAGTAAATGTTAATGATGATGAAGAAAATTTTAATGAAGAAATAAGTTTGCAAAATGATAAACTTGATGATATCATTGACTTAGATGGGGTTGATTAGGTAATATGATGAAAAAAATTATTATTTTTGGGTAATTTGTATTATATTATCACTTTTGAATTTAAGCAATTCGGTTGTGTATGTTATAAACATATGCTAGTTTGATTTATTTAGTTAGCCTATTAAATATTATTACATAAGTGATGAATAAATTAGTCATTAATTGAATATATTCAAAATTTATATTGAATATATCCTTTATATATATATATATATATTAAATCTATTAAGTGTTTATGTATCTTATGATACACAATACGATATGATATACGATACAAAAAAAAAAAAAAAAAAAAAAATCAAAAATTGATTCACGATACGACTTACATTTTGATAAGTATGCCCAACTACTTGTTGAGAAAGGCTTGTTATATGTATTATTAGTAACAGGAGATACCTTTTTGAATTATGTGGAGATAAGCATTTTTTTTTATTTTTTATAGAGTTTCAACTTATGATGTCCACTTCTAATTATTTCCCTTTTTATCATCAAACCAAGACAACAATTGAATTTTGGTATAAGCGGAAATTGAATCCTAGATATCTTATTTAATCATCAGAGACTTTATCAGTTAAGTTAATTGAAACCCATAATATTTTTTATTTAAGATGAAAATAGCAAAGAATAAACATTTGACTGTGTAAAGGAGTCACCTAACTCAAATTCCTTGATAGCATCTAATAAATGGATGTAGGGGACACTTGTTTACGCTATGAAAATAAAAATTAAATCATGTGTGAGTTTGACAATTATGTCATGTATAAGTTTAATATCTAAAACCAAGGCCAGGAGAAGTGGTTAATAAGAAATTATAAAACTACCTTCTTAAAAAAAAAATTGAAAAGTAAATTATTCCTAGTCCTAGGAGTAGTTCACCTTCAACTGGGGATCCTCCACCAATTCATTAACTCTTATCTTCTTAATTTATTCCTAGTCCTAGGAGTAGTTGTAATTTATTTCTTAAAATTACCGTTACTTAGTTTCCAACTCTTGTATATATGCAAAAATAATTTCTTAAAAGCACTATTATTTAAGGTCTGTTTGGATTGAGGGGAGAAAGAGAGGGAGTGAAAGGAAATAGAGTAGAGTTAGCTAAAAGTAAATTAATTTTGGGCCAAATCTACTCTACTTTACTTTACTCTCTCTCCTTCCCTCTCAATCCAAACGGACAGTTTCAACTCGATCTTGAAAAAATAAAAGTTTCAGCTATGGTATATATTCACCAATAACTTGATTACAATTATGTTGTATTCTCTCCGTTAATTAATTCAATCTGATTTTTCTATCAATTATCTTGTTGATTTCACTTGCATCATTATCATTATTATTGCTAAACAATCAGGGGCGGCTCTACATGGAGTCCAGCGTGGTCACAAGACCACCTTGACCTGGAAAAAATTATTATTATTATGTATAGATTTTAAAAAATTATGATTTTTTATCCTCAAAAAAACTTTGTGACCACCCTAACTTTTTTTTAGGTCCAACATAATTAAACTTTAAAAAAAATTTGGCAACAAACTTAGTTGTAGACTAAAGCTACAATTCCAATCAATATTTTTTTTATTGGATGTGAATTTTAACAAATCCACCATTTAATTACATTTTCTTATTATATCTTCCATACTTGCAAAATTTCAAGAAGAAAAAAGATTAATAGCTATGTCGTCAATCAAATATTTAAATTTCAAATTTTGTAGTTTAAAATTATACTTAAAAAATAAGTTTAGAGATCGAATTGTAAATAACGTCCAATTATCATGAAATTTTACATGTATTTTAAGAATATAGAGAACATACAATTCAGCTTATAGATTTTCAAAATATATAACAATGTTAATTTTTTTAGTGAAAGACCTTCGGCTACAACTAAGTTTGTAGCCAAACTTTGACCTTAAAGTTTGATCCCCTTAACAATATATTAGATTCTTACAAATAAAAGAAAAAGTCCAAGAAAAAATTTATTTAACTAAACTCTTGAAGAGATGTAGCTTGCAACATTGATAATGAGACTATCATATAATGATTTTAAAATAAGAAAATTCTTAGAAGGAAACTGTAAGACTTTATGTGTTTGCGTGTGTGTGTGTTTTTTCATTATATGAAGTTCTCTTTTTATTAAATTTTATATAATTAAATTTTTTAATGACCACTCTCAAAAAACTTCATGGAGCTACCATTGTAAACAATGAGACATCACTGAACTTACTCAAGATGAAGTCATCTCTCTTGAGAAAAATAAAATAAAATTGTATATAGTAATATTTAAAAATTCAAATGTTTTTTGAAAAAAAAAAATCCAAATGTTGATATATGTAGCATATTTATTATTAATTTATATTCAAGGGTAAAATACTATTTTGATCCCTAAACTTTACCAAAAATTTGTTTTTCATCTCTAAACTTTAAGAAGTTCATTTTTCGTCCCTAAACTATTAAAAAGTTTATATTTCACCCCTAAACTATATAAAATGTTTTATTTATGTCCTTAAACTTTACTATAAAATTTTTTTTCATCTCTAAACTATTGAAAAAGTTTTTTTTTTTTTTTTTTTTCATTCTTATTTTTGTCTCTAGACTATTCAAAAAACTCTTTACAAAATTTAGGAACGAAAAAAGAACTTTTTAAAGTTTAGGGACGAAAAACAAACTTTTAATAAAGTTTTGGGACGAAAATGGTATTTTATCCTTTAAGGAGACTGATATAATTATATTTGGGAGTTTAAAATAAATTGGTATTCCTTAAAAATCTATTCCATATCATTTAATTTTAATTACCTTACAACATGAGTTTTAATTGATAAAAAGTTATTATTAGAATCAGACGTCATAAGTTGAAATTATCTCAAAAAAAAAATTCTAATTTTCTAAGTTTGAATCCTACCTAAAAAAAATTAATTAATATTTTAAGGAAAAATTAAGAACGTTGAGGATGAAAGAAGAGAGTAGATAGTAATTGTTGTGTGTGAAGAAAAAGAAACAATATTAAAAATTAAGAAAATTAATATTTTAATAAAATGTAATGTAAAATAGATAATCTTCTAATGTGGTGTCTTTTTAAAAGTGAACGTGTAAAATAGGAAAAAAAAATTCTTAAAGCTAAAATAAAAATATACAAAAATTGATACAAATGATCAAATTGTCACTTGAAATTTGTTATGAGATTGTTGTGGACGCAATATTACTGTTGAGGAGTTACACATACTAACAATTTGTCAATTACAATTTGTTTTATGACGGTTGCAGACGTTGAGGAGTTATACTAACAATTTGTTACTTAAAATTTGTAATGCAACTGTTGTAGACAAATATTATTATTGAGGAGTTATATATACTAACAAATTCTCTCTTAAAATTTGTTATGTGACTGTTATGAACGTTGATTAATTATATTAACAACTTATCACTTAAAATTTGTTGTAGGACCGTTACCGGAGAATTACTTAAAATTTGTTAGGTGAGTCCAATATTACTGTAGAGGAGTTACATATACTTACATACATGAGCCCACATTTAATTGCGAGATTTAAGGCAGTCCTTTCTTATTCACTCACTCATTAACGCAGAGAACGAAAACACGTGTAAGTTCGTAATTCCACACGCTTTCTTTTATGGTCTCCCTCCGACTTTCCCTCCGCATCAAAAGATTCAAAAAGCAGCTTCTTTTCTTTGTCGGTAGAGTTCTCATGACAATTCATAATTTCATTCCCTCAAAGACTAGACTAGTCTTTGACTTTGAAGGTTTCAAAAAAGAAAAAAAGAAAAAGAAAAAAAGACTAGTCTTTGACCTGTCTGTTTAGTAAAGCCGTGGAAGCTTTTTTTTTTTTTTTTTTAAATGCTATGTTATCTATTTATTTACTTTCTTTCAAATCCTTAATTTTTTAATATAATTTTAGGAAAAAGTTAACTAATTGCGTAAGATTCTAACAGCATTCGTTTATAATATACTTTTAGAAAGTTTTTATAAGAAAATAAAAAAATAATTAATTTCATTAACGGTTTTTTATATTGAAAAAAGTTAACAAATATGCTTAAAGAGATTGATTTAGTAACAATTTTTTTAAAAAAATTTATAAGAAAAAAATTAATTATTTTGACAATTTTTTATATTTCTCATAAATATGATATTAAAACTTTTTTAAAATTGTCTATTAGTAAATGTCATAAGGACACCTATTAACAAGACATTTTTATATTTTCAATAAAAGCTTTGTCAAAACTTTTTAAAGATGTTTAGTAACAATTGTTATAACTTATGAGAACATGGACATATAATTTTATTTTAACTAATTTTTAATAGAAAATTATATCCAAAGAGCCTTGTTTGAAGAGATTTATGGATCTCATTCCCTGAAATTAATGGAAGCTATTTCTAAAGTTGCCAAAATTAAAAAATCAGTTTCAATGTCTAAACGCACATGGGCGAGTATTGAGAGAACTAATATGGCATGAATCTCCAGATAGGAATAACTTATTTTAATTGATTTATTGGGTTTAAAGAATAAGTTGAAGAATATTTGTTGATGTTCTCGAAATATTTATAACCAATTTAAACAAATCATAAACAGTTGAAACAACTAATGCCAAATTCATACTTGTTAGACATATTCGTATATAAATTCTTAACCAGAAATATTTAAGAAAATATTAAAATTACTATCAATTTTATCATAAAAAATAGATTGATGTAAGAAATGTGATTGTTTTGAATTAAAATTTATTAAAAGGAAAATGCTACATCTACTATGATTTTTACTATAAAAAAACTTTTAAAATATGTTAATAATGACTAATATAGTAGTAATATTTTTAGTTTTTATGTGAATAAATTATTACTCCCAAGTCCCAATCACTTATTGGAAGGTGCCAAAATGAGAGGGCATAATGCATCAAATGCTCTTGATTATTTCACATCAGTATCTCATTAATTAAGTAATCTAAAAAAAAAAAAAAAACTCATTTAAAAGTTTTATTAAAAATTCAAAATAACTCATTAAAAAGTAATACCCAGCAAAACATAAGATAGGCCATTAAGAGAATATCGTTACCAAATTCAGTCATTGGATTCAAAACTCATTAAAAATTAATACGGAACAAATGAAAATTCATTAAGAGAATGACGTTGTCAAAGTCTGTTCATCACTTCATTGGATTGTCTCAAATCTTTATTTTATTTTATATACAAAATAGAAATTTTAATCTAGTCTAATCTAAGTGTATATGTGTGTAAAACTCCCTCCGACAAATCTTTTTTTTTTTTCTTTGAAAATCCCTCCTACAAATCTTGAATCTATTGCCTTCCTTAAATTGGTTCAACTACATACTTTGCTAATTAATGAGCAACTTTATACTTACAAATCTGGCTTTTGAAAGTTACTTGCATCAAATTTATTCAATGAGATACATTATTATGTAAATATTACTCCCAAAATACTCAATAGTTTTTTTGAGGAAGAAAATACTCAATAGTTGAAACACAAATTTATTTTTGAAGGGCTTAATTAAAATCAAACGATTTATCTTTATTTTATATATATATATATATATAAATTGGGTTAAAGTTATACCTAATTTAATTTTAAATAGTGTTAGATTATTTAATATATTTTTTTTGAATAAAATTTTTGATAAATTCTCCATTGAATTACATTTTTTTTTCTTTATACTTTTATACTTGCAAAATTCAAAAGAATCTGAATTTAGGGGTGGAGAATAAACGTCATTACTATACATCTTTGTAAGTGTAGATTTCATATTAAAGTATTAAACACATATTGGTAAATTTAAATAACGTAGGCTTCCCTAATATTAACTTTTTAACGGACTTGTTTTTGTTTATTTGTATGTGAGATTTTAATTAACTGAATCAAGAGCATTGTAATTTTACACGATAACCCTTTGTTTGGTTAGAAAGAAATAAAGGTAGGAAAGAATAATGAAAGAGAAAATATATTTGTGGACCCATCATTTTTCCTTTCTTAAGTTACTCTTAAACCTTGTAAAAGTTTTGACTTTTTTGTGAAATTACTTTGTATTCTTATTTATTTATAGTAATTTAGAAGAATAAAAGTATAATATTTCCTTTCTTTCCCTCTTTTGAATCCAAACACACGAGTAAATACTTTTTTTCCCCTTCCATTCTTTTATACTTTTTCCTTTTTTTCCATTCATCCAAACAAAGTATAGGTACGTGACTTTTACTTGATTATGGGATCCCAATCCACATATTATAAAAAAAAAAAAAAAAGTAAAAAGTAGAGTAATGCTAAAGTTATAAATTATTTTACAATATTTTTACACCATTAACATTACTTTTTTATTTATCAATAACTACTCACCACATTAACAATTTGTAAAATTTTTTATAAAAATATTTGTATCTCTAACATTATTCTAAAAAGAATATACATATATTCCTATATGGGATGAATAAAATATATATGAAATAAATAAGATAATCCCATAAAAAATGAATAATAATAAAATAATTACCAGGCTATTTAGTGATAACCCAAAGAGTCCTTAATAGACACCCATATATGGTAACATATGCAGATCTACTTCAAGATTTGAATAATGACATTCTTTTGTTTTTTTCTAAATGACAAACACAATCTCACTCTCACAAACAGTTAATGCAAAATTGCAAGAAATGATTCAATGAATAGTTTGAATACAAATTATACAATACAATACAATACAATAGCCCACCGGCAGCCTTTGAAAAAGTCTTGAAAACCTAAAAAATTCGGACACGTCTCACTCACTATTAACCCTCCACTCGTGCCGAAATCACAGGCTTCGCACGTGCCACCACGTGCTCCTCTACTTATATTCCCCACACAAGCTCTTCATCTCTCACAATTCTCTTCTCACTTCTCTCTCTCTCTGATTCTTTTGCAAATGGCTTCCGCTGAAGCTTCTTCGATTGCCCCAACGCCATTGTTGAAGGATGAGCTTGACATTGTGATCCCCACAATCAGGAACCTCGACTTCCTTGAGATGTGGAGGCCATTCTTTCAGCCTTACCATCTCATCATTGTCCAAGATGGTGACCCTTCGAAGGTCATCAAAGTCCCTGAAGGCTTTGATTATGAACTCTACAACCGCAACGATATCAACAGGATTCTGGGTCCTAAAGCTTCTTGCATTTCCTTCAAAGACTCAGCTTGTCGTTGCTTTGGCTACATGGTGTCCAAGAAGAAGTATATCTACACAATTGACGATGACTGCTTTGTAAAGTTCTTTCCTTTTTCCCTTTTCCTATCTGGGTTTTTGCTTTTCGTTTCTTTCTGGGTGTTATTGATTTTGAATCTGTTTATATTTTGCCTTTTGATTTCATATTCTCTGCTAATTCTGTTTTTGTAGTGGCGGCATGGATCTGATCTGCATGTTTTTCAATTTGGCTTTTTTTTTTTTTCTTTGTGTTACCGATCTGCAATTTTTGAATTTTGAGTATTAGATACGAGTCATGCATCGAAATTATTGTGTAGGTTTGTTTATAAATCAAATCTGAATTCTATGGATTTCAATTCTATGAATCTGATTACACAACAAAACTTCAATTTTTTAAAAAATTTCCACAGATTTGTGATTCAAAATGGTCCAATTTTTGTGTTGACCAAGAACTGCCGAAAGATCTTTCACGTGATGTGTTTTGGATTACTTTTGTGAATGTGTTGTCTCTTGCTATGACAGTGACATATGTGAATTTTGTGGTCATGGTAGATTTTAAAATGTTATGACTTTTATGTTTTTGTTTTCCGATCTAAATTATACATGAATTTATAACCTTGTAAGAAACATTTTGTTTTGTAGCATTGTTGTTGTGAGATTTGAAACTTCTTTACTTGGATCTATGTTTAAGCGGGCTCTGCATCTATAGATTGTTGTTGTCAAAGTTCTCAAAGTTTAGTCAATATATGTTTTTTTGGAGTATTGTTGAGATATAGCTGTCTTGATTTTGATGTATCTTTTATTTAGTCCCACAGGCAACAGCTGTAAATTTTTGTTTCAATATTCTTGGGTGATTGTAAATGGTTGTGTTATCATATGCTCCTAGGATTTTTTTTGAAAATAAGATGAATCTTCACTTTTTCCTAATTTGATTGAGATGTAACTAAAGGTGACAGCCTAAACTCATTAGCTTTGAATAATGATAACTGTAAAGTAGCTAAATTGCCTTGTTCAAATGACTTCCCGCCTGTGCTTTAGTGGGACCTTTACAATTTGTGACCCAGCTTTGGGATGTTCAAATTCAAAAGCCTATCTAACATACTGTTCAATGACGCGTCTCTCAAGTTTCTAATTCTATTTTTTTTATTTTTATGAACAGTTTCTTTATTCTATTTATTAGTTAGAATTCAAGCATTTGAATACTATTTTGAGAACCAGCGTCTTCTTTGATTCATTGCTTGTGTTTCATAACAGAATATTGATCCATGACTGTATTTTGGAACTTGACTAATCTGTCTTATGGGATCATTGATCTGGCTGGTAGTGCTAGGACAGCTCTTTGTTTTAATAGTTTATTATGTTGAATGTACTGTAATTCAAATTGTTTAAACTTAAAATATGAACTTATATTTTAATATTCAGGTCATGCATGTGCCTAAACATTGTTTTCTGTATATTATTGTTATCTTTCCCTGTTTAGTATGATGACTTAAAATGGTTTGAGTAGGTTCTTTTCCACCTTTACAATATAGTAGCATCTATTATCACCAAAATTGATGTTGTGGAAATCTATTGATGCTTAGGTTGCTAAAGACCCATCTGGCAAATCAATCAATGCACTTGAGCAGCACATCAAGAACCTTCTCTGCCCGTCCACCCCTCATTTCTTCAATACCCTGTATGATCCTTACCGTGAAGGTGCAGATTTTGTCCGTGGATATCCATTCAGTCTCCGCGAGGGTGCCAAAACTGCTGTTTCTCATGGCCTCTGGCTCAACATCCCTGATTATGACGCACCTACACAGCTTGTGAAGCCTCGGGAGAGGAACACTAGGTTGGCAGTTTGTTCTTTAGAAAAAAAAAAGAAATTTACCTTTGACTTATCATAATTCTGAGTATTATGATTTTTAATTTTTGTTTTACAAGGTATGTGGATATGGTTCTGACAATTCCAAAGGGCACCCTGTTCCCCATGTGCGGTATGAATTTGGCATTTGACCGTGAGCTTATTGGCCCTGCAATGTACTTTGGTCTCATGGGTGATGGTCAGCCTATTGGACGCTACGATGATATGTGGGCTGGCTGGTGTGTCAAGGTTGCCTCTCATTGCCCTTTAACTGTCATGTTACTCATTGTTTACCTTAGATGCTCACATTTCCTTTTGATTTTTTGTACCATCAGAGCCAGATTGTAAATTTTTAGTAAAGTTATGGAACACCTAACGAATTTCTGATTGATGATTGTTTAGGTGATATGCGACCATTTGGGTTTGGGAGTGAAGACTGGCCTTCCCTATATCTGGCATAGCAAAGCTAGTAACCCATTTGTGAATCTGAAGAAGGAGTACAAAGGCATCTTCTGGCAGGAAGAGATCATTCCATTCTTCCAATCAGCTGTTCTTCCAAAAGAATGCACCAGTGTTCAGCAGTGCTACCTTGAACTTTCCAAGCAGGTTAAGGAAAAGCTCAGTAAGGTAGATCCTTACTTCGACAAGCTTGCAGATGCAATGGTCACATGGATTGATGCTTGGGATGAGCTAAACGCAGAAGGAGCATCAGCCAAACTATCCAATGGCAAAGCTTAATAGATTTTTTGATTGACTGCCAATGCCAATTATTTTACTACTATATAGTAACTGGAACTATTGGTAGTTATAGTCATTGTGATGTTTAATTATCCTCTCCCTGACCCATTTGGTCCTCTCTTGGATTTTGCCGATTGGTGGGTGTAATTTTATATTTATTTACTTCATGCTATGAGCTTTAGATCAATAAAATATAGTTGATTTTACCATTAATTTCTATCTACAACTGCTTGATTGATTGACAGGGATTGGGTTTCTTTCTTTTTCATATTCTGTCAATGATCATTATAGCCTTTCCAAGAAGTTGGTATTTGAAAAATGAGTTGTGAAGGTCATCTTACGCCCAACTTAGCACTTGTGCCTAAAAAAGTCTGAGAAAGTGAAGACTCTGTGTCTCATAGTCTTAGGGTCAATTGTTGGGATCTCATCAATTGGACTCTTCAACTGCCTAAAAAAGTCTTTTTAAGACTAATAATCATACTGTTGTGCAATGCGCCTACTTATGCCAAACTTATTACTTATGCCCACGCAGCTGCGAAGCTTGCCGTTAGGCTTAAAAGCCTTTTTTTTTTTTTTTTTTTGGTAATATTAAGCATGAAACTCCAAAAGTCGTTCTCGCATTATTGTAGGCACCTTTGTTTAATTTAACAATGTTTGCAGGTTATTTTATATATATAGTAGTACTTCTACTATTATTGTTATTTCTTGTTTGGGAATGTGGGTAGCACCTTGTTACTGCTCAGTTCTCAGTGCTAAACAGTTTGGATGTGGTTGGCAATGTTAACAAACGGCCAATGTGCTCAATGGTTTTATCCCATGGAATATGCTAGTCTTCCTAATCATACCATACCTGTACATAAGAATCTTCATTCTTTATCTCCCCCACCACACACCACCACCCCCCCCCCCCTCCCCCCCCCCCCCCCCCCCCCCCCCCAATTTTTTAGGGCGTGGAAATTATAAGAACTTCTATAAGGTTAATCAGAATCCACTCTTTGGTTTACTTCCAAAATGCATCAGCATTACTTTCCTATGTGAACATATATATTTTTCCTTTTTGTTAACAAACCGTTAGCCTATATTTTTCACAAACTCTCACGGTTCACATAATAATTATAACAATAATAAAATAAAATCCTCAAAACATAATTTAGTTTTCACTCCCTCTCAATTTAAAAATTTTAGGACCTATTTGGTAAGAGTATTTAAATATAATTTTTTGTTTTGCAATCCATAAAATGGTGGTCCTACACTTGAATTTATTTTTTTAATTAATATTTTCTAAAAACTGTTTTCAAAAAACTGTATCATATTTTCCTGGTGTAGAACAGGATTTTGAAAATGGCTAAAAATTGTATCATATTTTCTTGGTTTAGAAAAGAATTTTGAAAATGGCTAAGGGGGTGTTTTTAGGATACAAAAAATGTTTTTAATGAAAAACTTTTAAATATATTGAAAATAGTGAACCCCACATATTTGTCCAAACTCTTTTATCTCTTAAATTAAAGAGCTTATCTTTATCACAAAAATAATTCCCACCTTTCAAATTTGAAACTTATCATTATAAAAAATAAAAATAAAAATAACATGATAAGCTATATTCCCTTATCATTATCCACATGCAAAAAAAGAAAAAAGAAAAAAAAAAAGTAATCTATAGATTCTACACAGTACTTGTGGGGACAATTTTTGCTTCAAAGCCAAGGGCTAGACCATGTTGTAACATAGGCAATTTTGTACTAGTGTACTCTATCACCATTAGTCATCCCTTATATGGCATGAAAATGGAGGATTTCTTTCCAATGTGGGATAAGAGCAAAAATTGCCTAGGCTCCAATTGGTCTAACTCTTGGCCTTGAAGCAAAAAATGCCCCCACAGTACTTTTTGTAATTTTTTTTTTTTTAAAATCTCAAAAATAGAAATGGTCTCCCAAACAATTACTCTTTTTTGTTTTTAGTATTTTGAAAATTGTTCTTAAGAGTAGGAGCCAAACATGTAACTTGTAAAAATTATTATTTGAAAACTAGTTTCAAGTTCAATTTTTTGAAAATTGTTTTTATATTATTTTGAAAACAAAAACAAAAATTCTCCTACCAATCAGGCCCTAAATCCTCAAAAAACCAACTTCTCCCTCTCTTTGATACCTAAATAGTGATCATAATAACTCTTGTGAAAATGTTAATCATCTCCTTTTTTCATATAGTCCTATCATCCCTCTCTACCATAATTGTGGTTTACCAATTCACACCTACTGCAAAAATATTAATCATCTTCATTTCTCATATAGTCTTGTCATCCCTCTCTACCATAATTGTGGTTTACCAATTCACATCTGTTCTAAGTCATTTTGAATATACACCATTGTAAGTTTTTTTTAAAAAACCTTCTCCTCTCTCCCCGTGTGTGTGTTAAAAAAATACTTAGTATTCTAAAAAAAAAAAAAAAAAATTTCACATCTGCCCCTAAAATAGTCATGTTGTCCATCTCTAATCCTCCATTACCAACCACAACCTCAACAACTATATGAAAATTTATTTAGGATTACTTATTATAAAAAATTAAAAAAAAAATTTGATTTAGAATATTAAATTCTTGTTACGTTTAGTTGCTTTTCCAACAAGTGAAAAAAAGGAAAAAGGAAAAAGAAAAAAGAAAAAGACCCTAGAAGAAGATAAAATCAAATTTAATAACTCATGCTATCAATAACATTAAAAAAAAAAATTAAAAAAATCAAGCACTTAAGTTATTTGAAATAATTAAATATTGTGAATTCCCTAAAGTTGTTTGTTCATATTCCTAATTATATTAATTTTAACAATATACATTTCCTAAGAATTGATTTGGAATATAACATTTTTGTTCAAATTTTATTGTTTTGGCACCAGTTGAAACAAAATAAAGGAAAAGGAAAAATAAATAAAATAACACACAATTAAAAAATTATAATTGTACACTTAAGTTATTGGAATAATTTGAATATTTGTGAATTTTTAAGGTTTATATTCTTAATTATATAAATATTAACAATTTATATTTCTTCTTATAATTGAACTCAAATCCCTAAATATGGGTCATAAATATGATTTTCTACACAATATTTCAAGATCAACCTAAAATTTTCCACTATAATAGAGGAATATTTTGACCAGCAATTAGGCTTTTTATTATTATATTTCCCTATAATCTTCTTTCAAAGTTGTAGTACATCACAAAATTAAAATCAATTATACAAGTGCAAATACATCAAAATTCAGCTCATGGTATGTTCTTCAAGATACAAAGTGAAATGGTTAGAAACAAAGTAAAGAAAAAGGAGTAACTTTTTTTTATTAAAAAAAAAAAAAGAAAAAAAAAAGAAAAGGGGAAGAACAACCAAACTAGGCTTAGATGTTAACTTCGAACCTAGGCTAGGTAACAGTGTAACACTATTGCATTGCTCCAGGTTTTCTATTTTGGAGAGAGGAAAAAAAAATTGCTATGGTTCTTGTATAACAATTGAAATATTATAAATAACTATGGAAGGAGAGAAATTTGTTTTTGAATTTTAAGTGAACGAGGGAGTCCGTAGTTTCGGGTTTTTTATTTTATTTAAAATATATAAATGAAAAATAGGTTTAAAAAGTAAATCGCCGTTGCCGGGGATCGAACCCGGGTCACCCGCGTGACAGGCGGGAATACTTACCACTATACTACAACGACCTTGTGCTAAGGCAAAAACAAAATGTATTAAACAACGTTATTGGATGTCATGAACACCAAATCCTTTTCCTGATCATTCAAACTTCAAAATGGGGCATTGTTCAATATAACGGTAAAAATCGAAGCTTTTGAAGAAACGTGTGCGCGTGGGTTCGGGTCTTAAAAGTAGCCACTTCATGGTAATGCTGCCACTTAATTTGTACTAATTTAAATTGTTTACAGGAAGTGATGGCTTCTTTCTTTTCACTTAAAGCTGCTACTACTTCATGGTTCACATTACAATTTTAGTTTTATCTAAAAAAAAATTAATCATAGTGGCACTCGTACTAATTTATCTTATTTGGATGGAGGATGAGGAGAGAATATGAAAAAGAGGATAGCACTGATTTGATTTATCTCATTTGAATTTTTTTTTTTAACGGGAGGAAAGTGTTTGGCCATCATTTTTTAATTCTCCGAATGGGGAAAATTTGGAGTGAATGAATTCACTATATATTAAAAAAAAAAAAATTATCAATTTTATTCTTATGATATATCATATATATATATATATATAAAGCATAATTATCAATGTATATGACACCTTTACCATTTCCTCTCAATCCTATTTCAGTTTTTAAAATATCCAAATAAAGAAAATGTAAATATACTGTCCTAATACGAATTTTAAGTTGTGGATTAAAACAAAAAATTTCTTTTAGTACACAAATGTGTAATTTTCACTGATAAGCAATTGTAAGCCACAAGAATATGTACGCGCGCGCGCAGAGAGAGAGAGAGAGAGAGAGAGAGAGAGAGAGAGAGAGAGAGAGAGAGAGAGAGAGAGAGAGAGAGAGAGAGCCCAAGGTTTTCAATACAATTCTAACACACACACACACATCTATATATATAATAATAGGTGAAGCAGAGAGAAAATCCAATTAGATTTCAATTGGATTCTCAATTTTGCGCCACTTGTCCTAACCAAAACTCAAAAAAAAAATCTAATTAGATTATAAATTTGACTCAAATTTTGTGTCATGTATCTTATCTAAATTTTCTATTTTTTATGCCCAAATAAATGATGCATTAACATTTAACACGGAAGTCAAGAAAACCACAATAATAGTGCTCATTAACCTAAGCAAGAACATCTTACTTGCACACTTTTATGGAGATTATAAATTGGACTCTAATTTTGTGTCATGTATATTATCTAAATTTTCTAATTTTTGTACCCAAATAAATGATGCATTAACATTTAATACGGAAGTCAAGAAAACCACAATGATAATACTCATTGGCCTAAGCAAGAACATCTCACCTGCACACTTTTATGGGTGATCTCAATAAAGTCTGGAGCTCTTCTAATTCCACAACCAGAACCAAAGAGTCCAACAAGAAAGACTATAAAAGTAAAATATCATCTCCTCCTAATTCCATATCATCATCCCATGTCTCCTCCTCTCTCAACCTCTACCAACTAGATCCACACACTACCCTCTCCTCCTCCTTACGGATTTCTCAGAGCAAGTCCAGGTTCAAACACAATATTCAATCCCACTCTTCCTTACTTCACACTCTCATACATTAGCGTTTCATTGGTGTCTCCAAGAAGATTCCAAGCTCAATGATAAGTTTTTATTTTTTAATGTCCCTTTATATATTTTAAATAATAAAATGCAATATTCTCTTTTTTTCTTCATTGTAGCATCACTTAAATAATAAAATGCAATATTCTCTATTTTTTTTTTCACTGTAGCATCACTTAAGTAATAAAATGCAATATTCTCTTTTTTTTATTCATTGTTTTATCTAATGCTATCCTATGTATGATAAACCAAAAAAAAAAAAAAAAAAAAAGACCAATAACATTACTTAAATAATAAAATGCAATATATATTTTTCATTGTTTGATTTAATTCTATCATCCGTGTAATAACAAAAAAATTGGCCAATAGTATCATTACAATTAACCAGTCCCGTGCGGTAGCACGGGGTCACATACTAGTATATATAAGTTGAAACGCAATATTTATTGTAGCTACGCTTTTATTAACTACATCAGTGGCCATTTTATTCTCCTATTTGCAGCTCATTCTCTCTTATTTTTAACTCTTTTTCTTCTTATTAATTTTTCAACTCATTGTTATACTTTCTCCAACATTTTCCTCTCACTTTTACTTTTTCATCTATCTACTACTATCTACCTTAATATCACTCTTCCTTTATCTCTTTATCTTTTTGTTTTTTTTTTGCTCTTATTATTCCTATTCTCTTATTAAATTTGTAATTCTCACCCCTTTCTATTCATAATTTTCTCACACACAAAAAATGTTTTTGTTCTCTCTCTCTCTCTCCTTTATGTTGATAAATTTTTGTGTTATTTAGAACTCTACTTTGGGTTGATGTAATTTAGTTTCGTATTTTTAAATTATTGTACTTTTTTCTTTGATTTCATAAATGTTATTATATTGCATTATAAAGATAATATATAAGAATATAATGTTATTCTATTACATAGCATAATTTGGATAATTTGGTATTTATTATTATATCTTTTATTTTTACTCTTTTTCATATTATTTTCTATAAATTTGCAATTTTCTCTAACATTACCTCTTGAAAAAAATGATTACTCTCTCTCTCTCTCTCTCTCTCTCTCTCTCTCTCTCTCTCGATTTTATATTTTCTTTTGCAATTCTACTTTAGATTGAGGAATCATTATGGTTTTTAAAACTCTACTTTGAGTCAATACATTTGGTGTTGTATTTTTGAGTTCCCGTCACAAATAGTCTCTCTCCCTCTTATAGCTTTGGTTTGATTTTTGTTTGAGTCAATACATTGTTATTTTGGGAGTAAGAATTGAATTTATAACAAAATACAGTATTGATTATGCATTTGAGTGTGCCTATCATCTAAGTAACATTGAGTTTAATTTTGTTATGATTTTTTATTATCATGATAATCTCTTTTAAGATAATGAGAAATTTGGATAATTTATTTGAAAATTAAAAAGTATAACATAAATTTTAGAGAGAGCAAATTATCTTTAACAAATTTTATATAGAGAACAAATTATACATTATTTCACAATTACAAAATAATTATTTATTCCAATGCATCACACATGGGTTTGCGACTAGTAACTAACAATTATAGCAACCATGAATCAATCAATGTCAATACCTTAGCCCATTAGGACCAAATTTGAAATATCAATCAAGAAAAAAGAAATGTAATACTCATAGTAGAGTAAACTAAAAAAAAAAGGGGTTAGAAAGAGTAATGATTTGTGTTAGTATGGTTAAGAATTTAGCTTATTGGTTGAAATTTGACAAAATTGCCCAAAACTAGTAGAACAAACTGGAATGGGCTAGAATTTTGGCCGAGGTAGATCAAAGGGAGTATTAACTGATTGATTGCAACAAAATTTTTCAATCATTTCGACTAAAACAGAATGAAACAGGATAACACTATGGCCATTTGAATTGAAGGGGGAAGGAGGGGGAGTGGAGGGGAGTAGAGTAGAATTGGCTGAAAATAAGCTAATTTTGGGCCAAATCTACTCTACTCTCTCTCCCTTAATCCAAACAGGCCATACATGCCATGATGTGTTATTTCCATTTAAAAAAAAAAAAAAATTTTGAGAGTATAAGAGATCACTTCAACAATAAAATGCAAGCAGCTTAAATAAGCAAACTAGAGTACACTGGGTCCATTTGGCATTGTGTTAGGAGGGAAGATAACATAGCTTTAAGGTCCCAAAATGCTCTTTCATTCGAAAAACCTTGGTGTTTGGCAAATCTATTATAAGAATAATTCTATAAACGCAACTTCTTAACATAATTTGCTGAAGTAGCAGGTTGCAAATGTGAAAATGAAGTCTACCACTCACAAAATTTCATTTTAAAAAATAGTATAAAAAGTCTTGTCCATAGCTAACTTGTTATTATAGAGCTTTTAGTGTTCCCAAAGTTTTTAATAAAGAACTCTAAAAAGTTCAAATTTTGAAACTTTTGTTTTAAAACTCTTGAAATCTATTCCTTTTTTTTTTTTGGTTGAAAATTTTGAAATATAAAAATCCCCATATTATATATTTATTTATTATTTTTAAGATACACATTGCTTAGTATCAATATTTTATTTTATTCGTCCTTGAATTTTGATGAAATTAAATTTGAGTTCGTGGATCCAAGGATTTTATGAATATGCTCAAACCCAATTTTTTTATTGATTTCAATCAATTTTGATTGGATTGACCAAATTTGACTAAGTTTTAAAAGAAATCCAACCATTTTATGTGGTTAATTTGGTTCGATTGAAAGATCATGAAGTTCCCATCAATTTGACTATTTACGGGCAAAAATAAATCTTGAATAAAATGAGATATTATAAAAAATTGTAAAAATGTTGTGAAAATATTGTGGACATATCGTTTCTATTAAAAACTATCAAATTCAGGTTTATGTTATTATTTAATAGGAAACACCAAAACATACATCATTTTATAAAGGATCTTGCTAACAAGTACTCTTAGTACAATAGTTAACAATCCATTTTAAGAAATTGACATTATTTTTATAAGAAATGAAAAAAAATTATCAAAATATTATTTTTCTTCTTTTCTCATAAAGAAAACATTATTTAAATGGATTATTAATCATTACTCTAAAAGCATTAGTTAACATTTCTCTTTTATAAAATCTACTATAATTTTTCTTTGAAATGTATGTTAGACTTTTACTGACTTGGCCATGAATTTCGTTGTGACTAGATGATCCCAAAAACTCGGGCAAAGAGACGTGTGCCACGAAATTCTGATTCACTTTGAAAATTAATTTATTATCAAAGTATGTGTGCCATTATTTTTATTGGGACTATTTGCTTTCAAAAGGAATTTCAAATTTTCCTGAACCAGTCCTGTGAATTTTAGGGAATAATACATGCATCTTAATTTTTTGGAAGTTCATTTAATTGTCCTAATATTTTTATTAGGGTACATGTCTAATTTTAATTAAATCAAGTCAATTCGTGATTTGTGACATGTCACTTTAATATTGAAAGAGAAAAAACATTTGATCAAGTGATGGGACCCACATTGCCACGTGGCAATCATGATTGTTTCACATGGTAATGCCAAGTCTCCAAGTTTTGAACTTTCCTAATTGTGTAACAGTGCCACCATGGTAGCCCACAATCACCTAGTTTGAGGCGTCTTCAAATTTACTACAGTTTTGTTGCAGGGCCAGCAGCAATAGGTGCACAACTATTCTTAAGCAATGGAGGGAACAATGGGTTTAGTGGGAACATCTTAGGCCAACATTTGTCACTGACATTAGTGATGGCCTTACAACAAGCAGGACCACTCACATTAAATTTTTCCTTGGAAAGAGATTCATGAATCTCAAGAATGCACCCATTAATGATTTTAAGCGATGACCAGCATTTTGCAATGTCTTGTTCCAACTGTCCTGCAGACAGTTCTCAGAAAGGTAATAGCATTTTCTCAAAGAGCTTGCTCACAATGATTTGATCAGCTCCCAGAAGTGAAGGTGCTAGTGCGGCTCCTCCAACTCTAGAACCAGTTAAACAAACTTTTTTTTATCGTTGATTGAAAAGATGGGTTAAATGGGAACAATTTAGGCCACAAATTGGTCCAAATAAGCTAATTTTGCCACTAATAAGTGAGTTAATAATATTTGTAAGACACCCCTGTACACTTGTAAGCACTGACCAGCATTGTTGTATATCTTTATTCCCACGCAGCATTGCTAAAAGCCCTGGTAAAGAGGTCTTGCCCGCAGCCAGTTCGGAGACCTGTCCATTTCCTTTAGGTGATTGAGCACAAGAGTTATTGAGCAGTGGAGTGAAGATGTGAATGGTGGGGAGCAATTTAGACAAGCAATTTTCCTCAATTTGCGTGATGGCATTGCAACAAGAGGAACCTACAATGCCAAATTGGCCATTGATAAGTGAACTTAAAATTTGAGTCAAACACCCTAATAAGTTTACAATAGATGACAAACATTGCCCATTTGCCCCTGAAGGCCCCCCAGCCCCAGGAATTGAGAACAATTCAGGTATTTGTAGCAACTGAGCTAGCCCAGTAGGAACTAACATTGCCAAACATACACACAGCAATATTAGAGCAGTGTTATGGTGATTTTTTACCCATGGTTCTTAGCAAAATGGATAAAGTAGTAGTGTGTGTGACTAATGGTTTATTGGTAGTGTTAGAAGATGCTTAAGGCTAATGGAAGTGAGAGGATGATAATTTATAGTACTTATCTAAGACATACAAACTAAAACATTTTACCATCTTAAAAAATATTAAAACGTCTTTTAGTGTCATTGAAGCAAGCGCTATAGTTTTGTAATTCAAAATTCGTTCTGTTAGTACTAATGGAATCAATGCAATCTTAAATTAGGACTAAGGTAGGTTATACTTCATTGATGTAGGTAACAATTTTTTTGCTAATCATGGCCTTGTAAATAATGAAAATAATAATAATAAACCTGAAGGGGTCCTTCAACATATACATCACAACTTCTTTATAAAACTTTCTTGGTTGTTGTTACTCTTCCCATTAGGCAAACGAAATTGGTAGAAGGAAGAAAGCAAGTTTCGAATACATAAAGGAAAGAGTGTGGAGGAAACTACAAGGTTGGGAGGAGAAGTTGCTATCACAAGTCGAGAGGGAAATTCTTATAAAAGCAGTTGTTCAAGCCATTCCTACCTATACGATGAGATGCTTCAAATTACCAGTGGGACTCTACAATGAGCTTGAAAGTCTTGTTAGAAAGTTTTGGTGGGGACAAAGGGGTGATTGAAGAAAGATCCATTGGATTAAGTGGAGTACCATGTGCAAAACGAAGGGGGAAGGAGGTATGGGCTTCAAAGATTTAGCCTTGTTTAATGATGCCCTTTTAGCAAAACAAGCTTGGCGGCTCATACATAATGAAAACTCACTCTTTTACCGGGTTTTCAAAGCTAAATTTTTTCCGGATTGCTCAATCTTGGAGGCTTCAAATTCTACCAAGGGGTCATATGCTTGGCGAAGTATTTTTGCATGGAAGGAAAGTGTTGAAAAAAGGAGCACGATGGCGGGTGGGCAATGGGAAGGATATTAGCATATGGGGCGAGGCTTAGCTACCATCTATCTCTGATCCAAAGGTTAGTAATCCAATGGGAATCGATTTCCCAGAAGTCAAGGTTAGCTCTTTGATCAACCCTCACACACATAGCTGGGATGTGGACTTATTGCAAGCCTTGTTTAAACCAGAGGAAGCAAAGCTAATTAAAGGCATCCTTTAGGTAATGCTTTTGCCCGTCATAGGGTGATATGGCCTCACACTTAATCTGGTGCATACACAATCAAATCCAGCTACTATTTCCTATCTTAGGATAGAAATTTGTTGAATTGTGACTCCAATAGTCCTACTCCTCCCCAAAAGCTTTGGAAGTTCATTTGGAGCATGTCAGTCCCGAGCAAAGTCTGAAACTTTTTGTGGAGGGCTGCAAAGAACGCTATTCTAGTCAAAACCAATTTAGTCAAGAGGCATGTGCTATCTGAGGCAACCTATGATCATTGCAAGCTTCAATTAGAGTGTGTTCTACATGCCCTGTGGTCATGCCCATGTCTTACTGAGGTGTGGGAGTCAGATCAAACTTGGAGTTTCAAGCATACAATGTTTTTTTTTTTTTTTTCCCCTTACGATTTCCAACAACTTATCTTACACATTGCTGAAGCAGGCCTAGACTCGGATGCGTTTTCCAAGGTGGCGTGGTCATTATGGCAATGAAGGAATCAAGCCAGACTAGGTAATTTAGTTCCATCCCTCGGTCAGACCCTTACCCGAGTTTAGCAGCAATTGCAAGATTTCTATCAGGCCTAGCCAGTGCAGTCAACCCCCTCAAATCCCAATCATCACTCAACAGCCTGTTGGACACTTCCCCCCGCTCCCACGGTGAAGGTAAACTATGATGGAGCTGTATTTCGAGAGACCAATTAGGCAAGCATAGGTGTTGTAATTCGTGACAGTGAAGGAAGAGTGATCGCCTCCCTCGCAAAGAAGATTATCCTTCCTCAGACAGTGGCAGATGTGGATGCAGTAGCAGCGAGACGGGCAATAATCCTTGCTAAGGAACTGAACCTTAAGCTCTATTATACTGGAAGGAAATTTAGGGACCATCACTCGAGCCCTTCAAGATGAAGATCAGTCCCTAGCTTCCTTTGGCAACCTTGTTGAGGAAATACAACTTCATGTAGACTCTTTTCTTAGTTGTAATGTCTCCTATGTTAAGCGAAAAGAGAATTCTGTAGCTTACAACCTTGCTAGACATGCGAGATATGTTTGTGGTTTAGTTATTTGGATGGAGGAGGTTCCTCCCTACATTGTATATGTCCTATTAGTTGATTATGGCTAAGTTTTCCTTTAATGAAAGTTAATTCAGTTTGATTCTCAAAAAAAAAAAAAAAAAAAAACACACACACACACACACACACACACAAAAAACACACAAAAAAAAACAAAACAAAACAAAAGGAAAACGTAATTAATAATACTAAAAAAAAAGTTACAACTTACAAGTGTTTTTTTAGGCTTAAACAGATTATATTGTGGAAACCGTTACCCTTTATGACTTATAATTTAAATATTTTTAAAATCTATCTTTAATCATTAGCATCTACCCCAATGTGGTTAGGAACTAGACAAATATAAAAATAATAATTGTTACATTCAAGCATCACTAAAAGAATTGTACTCTATTTAAATGTGATAGGCCACAAACTGAATGACCCTTGTGATTAAACAAATTAATTAATTAACCAAGTTATTAATTAATCAATTTAACATGCAAATTTGTGGAAGCATAAATAAATCACCAAAAACTAGATATGCAGCAGAAATTGAAAGACACGGTAATTTGTTTACGAATGGGAAAACCCTTCCGGCAAAAACCCCACCGAGTGATTTTCAGGTCACCACTCTCGAAACTCCACTATTATCAAATCAAGCGATTACGAGTAAAGGAATCCCAAGTACCTTACCAACCTATAGTTGAATCCTTACCCCAATACTCAATTGGACTTGATCTGTAGTGACAGTTCCCCTTTTGATGCACGGCTCCCAAGTATGTGACTAACCAGTTTGATGCGCGGATCCCAGTACGCGGCATACTCCTTTGCACGAATCTCAGTACGTGACTAACTCCATAGCAACCCTTTGATTGTTGTAGTTGATTTGCAGCAGCTTCACATAGAAACACCAATAAGATCTTCAATGTTGGTGCAAGAGACTTTGCTTGGTTACAAAACCCAAAGGCGTACAAGAATAAAAATATTGTGGCTATAATCTAAAAATCCGTAAGCTTGATCGATCGAGATATCTATCGAGTTTTAATGAATCTTGACAGATAAAGCTTCTGTCGAGGAGGTATCGAGACCTGCAGATTGCACTTTTCTTGAGCAGTTCTTGAGTAATATTCATGTCTTCAATTTAACCACTTGTGATGATCATCTTGAACCTACTTAGATTTACCCAAATACAAGTAAAGTGCGTTTTGTCAAAAGATATGCCAATTACATAAAAATATGTTCCCAAAAATTTCCCCATTTTGCAATCCGTGACAAAACCACAAGAGTACATTGAATGTCCTAGAATACATTCTACTCAAGATTATAGAATAAATAAGCCTAGTCTAAAAGATCTAAACCTTGGAAGTTGCTGCAAGAAGAAGGTCTGGAATCTTGACTTGGCTTTAACTTGTCTTTCTTGAAAGGCACTAAACAAAACACATCAAGATACCATGTGGAAAATAATGACAAGTTAAATAAACAGGAAACATGTGTATAAAGTGAGAAAAGAAACAACACATGTGAGATAAAGAGTGAAACACATACATCATCATCAAATATAGAAACAACACATGTATGTAAATGGTTACAAAACCAAAAGATACACAACACAAAATATATGTCAATATCAAAGTGTATCAAACTAACTCTCCCCTTAGTTAGTTACATCAAAAACATTCTTCCCCTTAACATGAAGTTCTCCCCCTAAGTCTATTACTCACCCTGAGGAATGACATTCAATTCTCCAATTTTTCTCACTTTTTGACACGATTGTCAAAGGGCATAAAAAGCCAAAAGATATGACAGGAGATAGACAGAATACTGACAAAGAAGGAAACGAGGAGAACAAAGAACCATAGACCTAAAAGAAAAAGAAAAACAAGATGCTATGGTCACAAAGAAAAAAATGCAAAAAAAAAAAAAAAAATGAAATGCATGCAAGGGAATCTCGATCGATCGAGAGGTGTTGAGAAAGAAGACATCAGACTCAAGAAGAGAAGCTCGATCAATCCATCAGGTGTCGAGAAGCTATCGAGGAGACAAAAACTTTCTCGATCGATTCATCAGGTGTCGAAGAAGTGTCGGGATTGCAATAAGAAAAATGCTTGAGAAGCTCAACAGATAACAAGGTATCGAGGAGGTGTCGAGCCAGCTTTTAAAAATAGTTTTTCGAGAAGATAAAAACA
>NW_027070592.1:0-63954 GCF_002906115.3 Quercus suber | reverse complement strand
TGGTCTTGAAGGTGGCAATGTGATCAAAAGGGTCTCGATTCCCATCGTACGAATCTAAAGAAGGCATTTTGAATTTCGGTGGTAGGGGATGGCCATTGATGGAGGCCGTAAAGGGAGAATCAGTTCTATGAACCAAATCTTCTACTGGGTTTGCCCTCCTCATATTCTCCTTCATTTCGTCCATGGCCTTCTTCATCTGATCCATCTCTTTCTTCAAGTCGGATGCCCTTCTCGAAGTGGTATCTCTTGATGGACTCCCATGCTGAAAGTTCTCTCTGCCCTCTTGACCCTGAGTTTGCCCTTCTTCTTCCTGCTCTTGACGCGTCTGCCTTATTAAGTTAACTTCTCTCCGTAAATCCTGATTCTGGTGAGTTGACTCCGCCATCGCAGCCGCCATAGATTGCATATGTTGGACAGACGGGGCTTGTATATTGGGTGCAGATTGTCGGTCGCGATGAGGATTACTCGATGCGTCCCTACTCTGTTGAGGGCCTAGGCTAGTTGCCCTTGATCTAGTCCGAACCATTTCAAACCCTTTCACGTGAGAAAGAAAATCGCAGAACTAAACAAGTTCAAGAGCGATAAATACGTTCCCCACAGACGGCGCCAACTGATAACTCAAGAAAATCAGTGGGTTGAAAATCTTCAGACTTCAATAATCTTGAGAGTTGAATCCTGTAAAACCAAACTCAATCAGAGTAAAGACCGGTGGAGGCCGGTCTATGACCCTCCGATGATGAAGTTAGAAGGCTGGAATAGAGGAAAAAATATCTAAGTGTTTTCTCCTTCCTCTAAAATGAAAAAGTCAGAATCCTTTACCTCTACGCAGAATTGTGTTTATATAGTGTATGGAACGGTTATTTTCTCTGATAACCGTTCCTATTGTCAAGGAGTTCACCAAAATCGGAGATAACTTCCATAACTTCCGTAGATGTTGCTTCACCTGAACCGGTGTCTCACTGCGAGTGATGGAGGTTTTGATTTATTGGTTAAGTCACGAATGCTTGGCTCGTCCATCCCTAATTAGGGGTGGACGTGCCTTAGCATGGCCATGCCTTTCTCGTTCGTCCTTTGGGACGGACGAGACCTTGTTCGTCCGTCCCAAAGGACGGACGCGACAATCTTGGCTGTGCCATCTTTCTTCTTCCGTAGACGAGCCATATGGACATTTTCAAGGTGGTGTTTTATGGCATCATCAACTATCAATTGTTTATACCCTGTATTTGTTGTGGGAATTGTTGTAAGGGGTGTGTGATAGAGAGTGTGTGAAGACTCAAGCAATTTGGAAGCTGATGGAATCTCGCGGGTATCTCGCGACTAAGCTTCCAACGAAGTGAAGCATGTGCCCTGCACATGCTGGAATGCGAAGAGTCAAGACAGATGAAGACAGCTGTCTCTCGCGAGTATCTCGCGAGTAAGGCCTTCCCGCGAGACACCCGCGAGACATGCTGTTCTGCCAGCCTGTACTGAATGACTCACAAATTTTGCACCTATCCTATATAAACCCCCATTACCCACAAATGTTGAGGAATGCTTCAGAGAGAAAACCCTAGCCAAACACATTTGTAATTAGAGATTGTCATTCCCACCTTTCTCTATACATTTGCTTGTGGTATCTCCTCAACCCTTCCCTCTCCATTTCCACACCATTGAGAGGTTGATAGCCCAAACACTTACCACACTTTTGAGAGTGTTGTGTGACGTTTTGGTGCTGCTGGGAAGCATTGGAAGAAGCCTGGAATGGCAGATGCAACATGAGCTTGTTGCGGGATCCGGAGAACTAAGACAAGACACGGTTCCGAGAAGCCTTGTTGGAGTAGGAGCTTGGAGGGCTTAGGTACATCGGGTAGATTAGGTTTGGAGGGTCTCTTGCTTACTCATGTATCCCAACTGATTGTCTAGTGGATCGATTTCCGCTTGGAGGGCGGCGGAGAGGTTTTTCGCCGAGTTCTTCGGTTTCCTCTTCGAAAACACGTCTTGGTGTTTTCTGTGTTTGCATCTCTCTTCCCTACTCTTTTATATTCCATTACACTGCTGTGTTGTTTAGTTTATGGATTAGAGTAGCTATATTGTTCATCTGCTCGCTTTTACACTATTCCGCACTTTATATTAAAGTTGTGTAAAATCTATCGAGCCGTAATTTTAATCGGGGGTCTAAACAGCTCTTGTGTTTTTCAACACGTTTTCGAGCTTTCATGAACCATATCCTTCTTCTAACTTTTGTTGTAATGTATTATATTTGCCTAATAAACAACAAAACTCTATAAGTTTCAAATTTATTATTCCAATTTCTCACCTCTTAAGGAAAAAGGAGATTTTCGTAATAATAAAAATTCATCACAAAATTACAATGTTATCTTAACCAAAATTAGAATGAAATCAAAGAAATAAAAGATAGACTTTATAATAATTTATTACTCAAACAATTGGTAGACATATTCAAATTCATAGTCATGTAGATTGTGCTTTGATATAAACTCAAATTCCTATTTCCAACAAAACTAAGTATTAACCCTGTAGGGACAAGGGCCTAAAATTATATATTGGACCTTGGGCTTATTCGAGGTCGTGGGCATGTCCAAGGAGGGATAAATAGTTAAAAGGGATTTCAGTTTAGAGTCTCATAAGTAGAAAAAAGTGTAGGAGGCGGTCTGAGGAGGAATTCCTCCTCGGCTATGACAAATATGGCTTAGATATGTATTCTAACGATGAACGTGACCTTCATAGAAGTTCTAGTGATAGGGACATGCCTCACGAACATACGAGAAGGAAGGGAAACCAAAAATATCTAAAGGAAAAATGCTACCACTGCATTAAATGTAATGTAGCTACTTTTCTGGCCGCATTTATATAGAGAAGACCCCTGAACATTACTGCCTTGGCTACCACGACTCACAGAAAGCCAGAAAGGGTGTCCAATGGGACAGACACTCGAGTAAGGGCTCAAATGATCAACAAGTGTAGGGTTGAGATAGCCCAAAGGGAGATATATAATGTAAAAGATCCTCCATGAGAGGGGGATGAAAAATAGAGAAAGAATATTGTAACAATCAAAGTAACAATTGTAATCAGTTTTATCCATTTATAATAAGATTTGTCTCATCGGACAAAGAATTCATTCAGTCTTATGTGCTTTACTCTTGCCTGATCATCTCTTGAATTCATACTAGCCGTTGTCAAATTTATTGGGGCCTAGTTCTCCAACCCTCTACAAATTTATTGTACTGAGCTCACTGGGCCAAGACCCCATACATTTAGGGCTTGGGCTGCAAAACGTGTCCCTACAATTGGCGCCATTTGTGGGGAGAACTTGTGTGATAGTGAGTGCAACGGTTAACTATGGTAGGTTCAGGTCTACACTAGGTAGAGTCTATAGCATCCCAATGCAAAAATCCCTTCACCAACCTCGAACGCAAGTAGGATTGAGAAGGCAGCGTACACCCACACGTACTGGTAAAAGTCATTCTCGAGTTGGGAGTCACATCTCTTAGGAGCAGAATAATAGAACCATGCAAAAGGAGATTGACGATTTAAAGAAGAAGCTGCGCCATGCACGACAGAAACGAACTCCCTCCAATTCTGACAACTCTTCCAATGATGAAGAGGATGCTAGTTATAGGCGAAGGTCAAGAACTCCACCAAGCGAGTCTTTCTCCTACGATGAAGAGCACCATCACAAATGAAGATACAAGAGCTCACCTTATAAAGGCTTAGGAAACGACGCTATGAGTAAGGTGTTGAATCAAATCTCCAAATCACCTTTCACGCGCAAGATAGAGAGGGCAAAACTTCCTTGGCGATTCCATCAGCCCATGTTCACCATTTATAATGGTTGAATGGACCCTGTAGAACATGTGAGCCAGTTCAACCGGAGGATGGCTATCCACTCTAAGGACAAGGCTTTGATGTGCAAAGTATTTTCCTCAAGTTGGGACCTGTGGCGATGAGATGGTTCGATGGTTTGAGGGCCAATTCCATAGATTCCTTCTAGGAGCTCACCTGGGCCTTTAGCTCTCACTTTATCACATGTAGTAGGGTACCTTGGCCCTTGGACTCATTACTGTCCTTATCCATGCGAAAGGCGGAGACTTGAAAACGTACTCGAATAGATATTGGGAGATGTACAATGAGATAGATGGTGACTTTGATGACATGGCCATTAGTACTTTTAAGGTCAGCCTCTTTGCCGAGCACGGTTTAAGGAAGTCTTTGATTGGCAAACCTGTCACTAGTGTGATCCAATTCATGGACCGAATTGATAAGTACAAGAGGGTTGAGGAAGACCAATAGCAGGGGAAAGGTAGAGCGAAAGTTATCCTTTAGGAGAGGAGGGATTTTAGGTCAGACCGATTCAACAATAATCGACCTTAGAGAGATTTCATTGGATAGTCAAGATTTGCCAATCCTCAAGCAGTCAACGTTGTATTTCGAGAGTCGGTGCATCAGGTTCTGGAGAAGATTAGGAATGTGCCATTCTTTAAATGGCTAAATAAGATGGCAGGAAACCCTTCAAGTTGCAATCAAAATCTTTATTGCTAATACTATTAAGGCCAAGGACACACCACGGAGGATTTTAGAAATCTGTGAGACCATCTAGACTAACTCGTCCGTGAAGGAAAATTAAAGAACCTTTTACACCATTCTAGTGACCACCAGGTCCAAACACACTCAGAGCCCCAAAGGGATGATTCTTTAAGACCGCCCTTGGGAATTATAAATGTCATCTTTGCTACTCTAGGGAGAACCGGCTCCTGCCCCTCCAGAGTGATGATAGTGGCTCAGTTACCCGCCGAGGATACTAATTCAGGGCTGAAGAGGGCTAAGATGGATATCCTACTGCATTGAGCTTCTCGGACGAGGACAAAATTGGCACCATACAGCCCCACAATGATGCCTTGGTGGTGACGCTCAGGATTGGGGGATATGACGTGAAGAGGGTGATGGTGGATTAGGGTAGTGGTGCTGAGATCATGTACCTCGATTTATACAAGGGGCTGAACCTAAGACTCGAGGATTTAACGGCCTACAGTTCCTTGTTAGTAAGTTTTGATGGGAAAGTGGTCATTCTGAGTGGTTAGATTAGGCTACACGTGCAAGCAGGTTTAGAAGTGGTGGAGGTGGACTTCATTGTGGTGGATGCCTATTCCCCGTACACGGCTATTGTGGCTAGACCTTGGCTTCATGTCATGGAAGCCGTCTCATCTACTCTGCACTAGAAAGTGAAATACCCGTCGAGGGGTCTCATTGAAGAGATTGTGGGGAGTCAATCCATAGCTAGGTAATGCCTAGTGGTGGCCATCCTACATCAGTGCGAAGCTAGTTCCTCGGCCTCTACTGAAAGGGGCTTATAGCAATCAAAAACTCTAGAGTTGCCAGCCCGTGGATCAACTGAGAAGCCGAAGTGTGAAGATTTGGAAAAGTTTGTTATTGGTGATGACCCGGAGTTCTTTCAGGTCGGGGCTCAGTTGCCTCCTATAGAGAAAGAAGAGCTGGTAGAATTCCCTAAAAGAAACATTGATGTGTTTGCATGGGACATTATTGAGGCCCTGGGGGTGGATTTGGGATTCATATGCCATCATTTAAATGTGAACCCATCCATCACTCCCAAAAAGTAGGTGCCTCGGTGCCTATCTAAAGAGCATGCAGATGCTGTTAGAGACGAGGTGATGAAGCTCAAGCGGGTAGGGGTTATCAAGGAAGTTTTCTACCCTGAATGGTTGGCCAATACTGTGGTGGTGAAAAAGAAGAACAAGAAGTGGTGAGTGTATGTGGACTTCACAGACCTGAATAAGGCTTGCCCAAAAGATCCATTCCCTATGCTTTGAATAGATCAGTTGGTGGATGCAATGATGGGCCATCCTAGGATGAGCTTCTTAGGCGCCTTTCAAGGGTATCATTAGATACCACTTGCCTTGAACGATCAAGAAAAGACAGCTTTTGTCACTCCTATAGGAAACTACCATTACAAGATGCCCTTCGATTTGAAAAATGCAGTGTCTACTATCAAAGGATGATGACGAGAATGTTCAAATCGTAGTTGGGTAAAAGTATTGAGGTCTATATAGACGACATGGTGGTGAAGAGCAAGGTGGTGTTCGAGGACGTTGGAGACCTCGAAAACATCTTTGAAATCTTGAGGGAACACAAGTTGCATCTAAACGCTTCCAAGTGCTCATTCGGCGTGGGATTAGGCAAGTTTTTGGGATACATGGTGACTCACAGGGGAATCGAGGTTAACCTCAATCAGATCAAAGCCATTAACAGTTTGCAACCACCTTGAAATCCCAAAGAGGTCCAGAAGTTTACCAGAATGACTGCTATCTTGAATCGGTTTATTTCACGGTTGGCGGAAAGGTGCAGACCCTTCTTCCTCTCGATGAATAAGTGGAAGGGATTCAAGTGGAGCGAGGAGTGTGCTTTGGCTTTCCAAAAACTTAAGGAATACCTGTCTAAACTCCCCATCATGTCTAGTGCTGAGGCAAATGAGGTCTTGTTTGCCTATATCACTGTAGCCCTTCATGCTGTAAGTTTGGTATTGATATGAGTTGATAGTAGCATACAATGGCCAGTTTACTACGTGAGCAAGTCACTACCCGAGGTCGAGGTTTGTTATCTACCATTGGAGAAAGCCATCTTGGCGGTGGTCCATGGTATACGAAAGCTTCCTCATTACTTCCAAGCACACACAGTTGTTGTCTTGACTCAGCTTCCACTCAGGGCTATACTTCGAAGTTCTAATTACATGGGGAGGATTGCTAAATGGGGCACAATTCTAGGGGCTTTTAACATCAAGTACATGCCTCGTACCTCTATCAAGGGCCAGGTCCTCGCAGACCTAGTGACCAAGTTCACTGAACCCCCATTAGAAGAAGTGACAACGACATAGAGCATGGATGAAAAATCGGTTGACACAATCTCCCTACAAGAACCTTTATTCTGGAAGGTATACGTTGACGGTGCGGCAAATCAAAAGGGCTCTAGAGTGGGGCTAGTTCTAGTTTCCCTTGAACAAATCACCATTGAGAAGTTATTGAGGCTGGACTTCTCGGCCATAAATAACGAAGCTGAATATAAGGCTTTGCTGATGAGGATGGCCATGGTTAAAAAAATGGGCGAAAAGGCATTGGAGGTGTTCTCACACTTAAGATTGGTCATTGGCCAAGTGAAAGGAGAGTTTGAAGCCAAAGACGAAAGGATGCGAGGGTACTTAAGTTAGGTCAGACATTTGCCGTCAGTCTTTGAATCTTTCAACCTGTTGCACATCCTTAGAAGTGGAAACACGTATGTTGATTCCCTAACCACACTTGCAATCTCCTTGGCACAGAACTTACCTTGGGTCATTCTTGTAGAGGATTTGCACAAACCCGCGGGGGTGGAAAGAGAGGTGGTCCATGTTCACCAAGTTAGAGTAGGGCCTAGCTGAATGGACCCCGTGGTACTATTCTTGAAGGAGGGTATCCTGCCCAAGGAGAAAGCAGAAGCAGACAAGATACATTGGAAGGCTCTTCGATTCTGGCTCTCCGAGCCATACCTACTGTGCATACACCCCAAAACAACAGAATTACTCCTTGAGGAATTACATGAGGGAATTTGTGGAAGTCACACTGGAGGCAGATCTTTGGCATACAGAGCCATCACTCAAGACTATTGGTGTCCAAATATGCAAAGGGAAGCACAAGAATATGTAAAGAAGTGTGACCAGTGTCAAAGATTTACGCCAAACATACACCAATCGGGAGGAGTCCTTAATCCTCTGTCTAGCCCTTGGCCATTCGTTCAATGGGGCTTAGACATTGTAGGCCCTTTCCCCAAGGTAGCGGGAAACAAGAGATACTTGTTGGTCACACTGACTACTTCACTAAGTGGGTGGAAACCGAGCCCTTAGAAAACATCAGGGACGTGGATGCAAAGAAGTTTGTTTAGAAGAACATTGTCATAAGATTCGGAGTCCCTCGTACCCTCATCTCGAACAACGACCTTCAGTTTGATAGCAAATCTTTCAGAAGATACTGCGGTGACTTGGGAATTACAAATAGATATTCTACACCAACTTATCCCCTAGGAAATGGACAACCTGAGGCTATTAACAAGGCCATAGTGAGTGGACTCAAGAAGAGGTTAGATGATGTGAAGGAAAAATGGGTGGAAGAACTGTCATATGTCCTCTGGATGTACCAAAATACACCTCGCAGATCAACCGGGGAGAACCTTTTTTCGATGACTTATGGGGCCGAGGCTGTTATTCCTTTGGAAACTGGCTTCCCTACACTGAGAACTAGCTATTTCAATCTGAGCAGTAACAATGAATTGCTAGAAAGGAGTTTGGACTTTCTTGAAGAAAGAAGAGAAAATGCAATGATTCAATTGGCATACTACCAACACAAACTTAAGCAAGGTTATGATGCCAATGTAAAGCTAATGCCATTAATGCCTGGTGACTTGGTGTTGAGAAAAGTTCTGGGTACTACGAAGAACCCAATGTGGGGAAAGCTAGGCCCAATTGGGAAGGACTATATCGCATCACCTCGGTGGCTGGTATCGGAGCATATTTTCTAAAAGACTTAGATGAGCATGTAATACCATGCCCGTGGAATGTAAACAACCTGAAAATGTATTATTATTAATGAATGTCTCTTTTGTCAATATGTTCATTTATTAAAGGCATTATATTTCTCATTATCCAATCTTCATAAGTGTTAAACAGATCCCAAGTTATATCAGGCCTCTTGGACCACATACTTGGGTGAAATTAACACTCAATGGCATTTTCATAAGTGTTAAACAGATCCCAAGATATGTCAGGTCTCTCGGACCACATACTTAGGTGAAATTAACACTATCCCAAGTTATGTCAGGTCTCTCGGACTACATATTTGGTGAAATTAACACTCAATGGCATCTTTATAGGTGTTAAACAGATCCCAAGTTATGTCAGGTCTCTCGGACCATATACTTGGGTGAAATTAACACCCAATGACATCTTCTTAAGTGTTAAACAGATCCTAAGTTATGTCAGGTCTTTTGGATCACATACTTGGGTGAAACTAATACTCAATGGCATCTTCATAAGTGCTAAACAGATCCCAAGTTATGTCAGGTTTCTCAAACCACATGCTTGGGTGAAATTAACATTCAATGGCATTTTTATAAGTGTTAAATAGATCCTAAGGCATGTCAGGTCTCTCGGAGCACATACTGTTAGAAATCAACACTAACTCTCTTGTCTTTAGAAATTTCTAGAAACTTCTAGAAACTCTTAGAACGTTTCACATATTCTCTAGAACATTCTCTTGCATTCCAGATTTCTTTATGAGATGTCTCTCTTTAGTTCTCTAGAGACTTCTATGTAGAAGTAAAACTCAGCCACATGTTTATAGAATAGTTTAGAAGCTTGGTAAATAAAGTATTTAAAAAGAAGAAGCTAGAAGCTTCAAGTTGGTTTCCTAACCAACATACATTTAGTATAAATAGATGTAGCGTGTGTGAAGTAGAGTGTGAGACTAGTAAAGTGAAGTAAGGTGAAGTGAATGAGTGTCATAAAGCATCAAGTGAGAGATGTGTAAAGTTGTATGAGGTGGTAAGTGTGTGCCATAAGCCAAGTGTGTAGAGTGAAATAGAGTCAAGAGCTAGTGTGTGTAGGTGTCTAGAAGTGAGGTGTGTGGAAGTGTATTTGGTGAGTAAGTGCCGTGTTTGCAGTGCATTAGTGTCAGTGTATGGGAGTCAAGTATCAGTGCTTGTAAAGTGTTGTAATTCAAAGAGTTAAGTTTTTAATAAAAGCTCTCTTGTTCAGTCATTTGTTCAATAATCTAGTGTCAGAGCTTCCGCTAACTCAACACATACTTGGGTGAAATTAACACTCAATGGCATCTTTATAAGTGTTAAATAGATCCTAAGGCATGTTAGGTCTCTTGAGCTGCATACTTAGGTGAAATTAACATTCAATATCTATGGGAAATCAATACTTGATGGTATATTGCTAAGTATTAACACTGGGATACCTATTTTTCCTTCACTAATTGGTGAAACAAGTCCAGGATTATGTCCAAACTCCTCGGATTGTTGGTTTTGAACAGGCTAAAAGCCCTCATTTGTTTGTCTAAATGTTGGGCAGAATGTAGGATGTTTGTCCCTTCTATTCTTCACAAAGTAATTTACTTACCTGTATTAGATTTGATCTTCATCACAAAAGGATCAATTCACAGTGCAAGTATATGGCAAATCTTTTTATTGCTGATATTTAGTCAAATTATTTAAGTTGATGACAAGTTGCTGTTATTAGATGTTATTAAAGAAAGAGATATAACACTTCAAGTTTATTGGCAATAGTCAGTCCTAAAGGCATACATACTAGAAACACATAGAATAAGATTAAAATAAAATGGAAGAGAATGAGAAGAAAAGTCTTTTCATTGATTAAAAGAAAGATGCATTACAAATGTTGGTAGAACACCATTACCAAAAAAAGAAAAGAAAAGAAAAAAGAAAAGGTAAAAAGTACACACAGAAAGCTACAAAAGAAAATCCTAAACTTAGGTCTTCGCCTATGGAGGGTCCTTCTTAGAATCAGCCTTCTCGAATTGGGAATCTCTAACCTAAGACCTAAGCTCTGCATCCTTGGAGGGCTTAGCCTTCATCGGAGGCTGAGCCTCCTCACTCACTTTAGCCTCTTTTGGAACTTCAGCATCATGAGGGGGAGCTTGGGTGGTAGGAAGTTGCTTGGAAGGAGGGACCAAATCTGGAATTTCTCAAATATCCTCCGGGAAGAAGATATTCTCGGCCCTCCTAAGCTTGGAGTTTGCAAGGACTCCTGCACGGTCCATCGCTACTTCCCAAGACTCGGTGCAGTAGTCCCTGCACATTACAACCACCTCCTCGACCAGTCGGGTCTCTGTGTCCTTCACCCCACGCTTGTAGGATTCCTTCATCGTGGCCTCAACGGCTTCCCTGGACACCTGAGTTGCATCTTTGACTCTTTGCGGCTCTGCCTTGAGGTCCAAAACTGTTTGCTTTTCGGTGGCTAGGTTTAGCTTTGTTGTGTAGAGAAATTTGCGCTGGTCCTCGGCTTGGGTCTCAGCAGTCTTTAGGCCAGCCAAGGCACTCAGGCGCTCCTTGTCTACCTCCTTCAGCTTATTAGATAGCTCCTTGTGCTCCTCCTTAAGGGCTGCAAGAATCTTCTCGGCATTAGCTCGGGACTGGGCCTTGGCATTAACTTCATCGCGAGCATTCCTGACCCACTCCTCAGCTACAAAAACTTGTTGAGTGACCTGTATAACAATAGTGAAGTGGTCAAATATGTTCATATGGATAAACGTGCACCTAAGTGTTTGGTGAAGAAGAATGTTGACTAACTTACCATTGTGAGGTCCCTCTTCAATGACATGAAGAGGTTGGATTGCCTGGTGCGCCTAAGGCCATCCATGTCCTAGGAAGGAGAAAAGGCTGCTCTAGGTCCTTGGTGAGAACGGTGGTGTGCCCCCTTTGAGATTCCCAAAGTGTGGCATCCTAAGGAATGAAAGCACCGTCTACCTCTAACTGAAGGGCCCAGGTGCGCTGCCCTCGGTGGACTTCAGCTTCAACTCAGCTTTCTACCAATTTGGCCTTCTTGTCTTTGGGGTCCCTAGTCTTTTTCTACTGCTTGTCCCCCTTTTGAGGTCCCACCTCACCTTTCTTCAGGTCCTTAACCGACCTCTTCTTCCTTAAATTCGGAATGGCCTTCAGTCCGAGGTCATCAGGGAGCGAAAGGGGAGGAGGAGGAAGATTAGGAGTAACTTGGATCTTAGGGACTTCTTTCGAAGCTTGTCCTTTGTTCCTATTGGCCATTAGGCCTTTTAAACCAGTCTTTTGCTTTAGGTTCATGCCTTCTTCTTCGACTTCTGAGCTGGTATCAATCCGAGCAACTATCAACCTTAGAGAATGTGCAGCAAAAAATCAATCAAAGTCAACTTCGGAGTCTGAGAGCTCTACTAGCCTTGTTGGCACTTCACCTTCCTTGTTAAAGCGGAACCGGTCAATCTCGGCCTCGAGGGATAAGTGTGTAGAAGCTATCTCCTCTCTTGGAGCAGCTACCTCCTGAAGGGCGCGTTGAATGGGCAGCTAAACGGAAGGAAGGTCTCTCCGAGCCAAAAATCCTGGCTTAGAGATGTCTATCCGAGCCAATCTAGGGCTTCCGGCCTTTATTGCTTGGCTTGCGTCCTGAAATATGCGGGACAGGGGCACGTAGTCCAGAATCAAATGAGTGGCTTGTAGCTGTCCATCTTTACTCACAAATATCTTTGACCTTAAAAGATAGTTGAAAGCTGGAACGTTGGTTAGGCTGATCCTCGGAGCAACGTGGTTTTTATCTACAAAAATATCTGAGAAGGAAATTGTGGTTAGACCAATGAAAATCATCATTAGAAGAAGATGAAGTGTTAAAAATGAAAACGAATAAAAGGGCTAAATCCCTTGCCCAAAGAAACTAATCCTAGGGTAACCCACTTGGCTCTCATGCCCGAGTTGGGCAAGGAAGACCGTCGTGCCACTCTTTGGAGGCGACTAGATAACCGTCTTTCAAACACTTGTTGGACTTAGGGAGGCAAGATATTAACCTAACGACGTCGGAACGGGACTTAAGGTAATCTCCCGCGTTAGCAAGGGAATGACACTCGTACATATGAACGACGTCATGCCATGTGAGCCCTAAGTTCATCTGGTCGTTCAGGGCATCTACACTCCATTGGACTATAAACAGGTTGGGAGCGCACTGATGGGGACACAGCCTATGGTTAAGCAGGTAGTCTTTGGTTATCCTACCCATGGGAAGTGTCATTCCTCCCTCTATAAAGGCGATCATTGGAATGATAACCTCACCCATATCTCTATTGGTAAGTATTCGGTCTGGGGGACAATATTGTAAGCCCACTCCCTGCGGGATACATTATTTGGCCTTGAAACCCTCCATACCGGTCAGAGCTACCAATCTAAGCAAATGTGGATGACAAGGAGAAAGTTTTCTAATAAGGAAGAAGGCCGAGGACCACGACCAAGGAGAAAAAGAAAGTTTGAAGAAATAGATACTTAGGAAAACAAGTGTGTGTGTCAAATCTTGAACCTTTAACAAAATATTTTGGTAATTTCTTAAGGAAAAGAGTTTAGGAAACTTGGGGATCTATGGAGCTTAGTGAGTTAGAGTGCTTGAGATCTCTGGAGAACTTGAGAATTCGTAAAGTGAAGGGAAAATGATTTCCCTCAATGCTTTTTATAGAGGGTGAAAATGAGTGGGAGCTATACCACTCAAAATTCCAGGAGAAAGATCAACTGTTGGATTTGCACCTCACCGTTAGATCTGGGGAACAAAGTGTCGCCTAGAGCATTTAATGAAATCTCGCGGGCTTCAAAGCGTCAGTTGCAATTATGGGGCACGTAAAACGGCACTTTTGCATGTGCGAACTAGAGAGATAAATGGTTTTGCCTCTTAAAAATCAAAACCCCACTTTTTCTCCTCGGATGAGAGGGAAAAACCAGAGTTTTGAGGAGTTACTGTAGGGACAAGGGCCCAAAATTATATATTGGGCCTTGAGTTTATCCAAGGACGTGGGCATGTCTGAGAAGGGATAAATAGTTATGAGAGATTTCAGTTTAGAGTCTCATATATAGGAAAAAGTGTAGGAGGCGGTTCGATGAGGAATTCCTCCTTGGCTATGACAAATATGGCTCAGATATGTATTCCAATGATAAATGTGACCTTCATAGAAGTTCCAGTAATGGGGACATGCCTCACGAACATACAAAAAGGAAGGGAAACCAAAAATATCTAGAGGAAAAATGCTATCACCGCATTAAATGCACTGCAGCTACTTTTCTGGTCGCATTTATGTGGAGAAGACCCCTGAACAGTACTGCCTTGGGTAGCACGACTCACAGAAAGCCACAAAGGGTGTCTGATGGGACAAGCACTCGAGTAAAGGCTCAAATGATCAACAAGTGTAAGGTCGAGATGGCCCAAAGGGAGATATATAATGCAAGAGACCCTCCATGAGAAGGGAATCGGAAAAATAGAGAAAGAATACTGTAGCACTCAAAGTAACAATTGTAATCAGTTTTATCCATTTATAATAAGATTTGCCTCCTCGGACAGAGAATTCATTCAGTCTTATGTGCTTTGCTCTTGTCTGATCATCTCTTGAATCCATACTAGCCGTTGTCAAATTCATTAGGGCCTAGTTCTCCAATCCACTCTCTACAAATTTATTGTATTAGGCTCACTAGGCCAGGACCCCATACATCTTGGGCTTGGGCAGCAAAACTTATCCCTACAAACCCAAACCAAAATTTAACCAAAGCAATAAATAGGGGAGAGAAGACTTTCTGATGAGAAATTTTAAAAAACACAATACCAAAACACTTTTTTTTTTTTTTAATAAAAAAACCATCACCCTTAATCAGAGTTATAAGAAATAAAAAAAATCTACCAAAAGAAAAGAGAGAGAGAGAGAGAGAGAGAGAGAGAGAGAGAGAGAGAGAGAGAGAGAGAGATAGTACTCACTTTTTTTTTTTGTTGGAAAAATATGGATTGAATGGGAGAAACGATATCGAATTTATACAAAATAAAATGGGGGAGAAGAAGAGTCAAAATATAAGAAAGAGAAAATAATGAAGGAGTAATGGTAAAGTAAAGAGTAGTGGGGAGATAAAGAGGCAAAGAAAGATGTTTATTGGATATTGCTTGGGAATGACATTAAGCAAATGCTTGTGCATACTGCATAGTGAAGCAAAAAATCATGACTTAATTCAATGGAAAAAGAAATATAGAATTTAGTCACAACATTATAATTTAGTATATAATCATTAAAAAATTGTTAATAAAGAGTTTATATATATATATATATATATAATATTTTTATTATTTAGTTTTAAATACCATCACTTGAAAAGAAAATTAAAGGCACAAAAAAATGGGTTTGGGTTAGGTCTGGATATCTATTGGTAAAAAATCCTAGTATAAATTGCGTATGAATGCTAATCGAGTATTGGGATAGAGTATTCATGGGTATATTTTTTGGGTCGGGTTTGGGTATACCCAACCCAAACCTGGTCCACGGCTAGGGCTACTATCACAAATTTGTCAAATTTTCTAAATAATAACCATAATTTTATATGGCAAATGTTTTTGACCCCACCAACCTTCCTCAAATTTTACTCATAGAACAAAGTAGAACTTAAATTCCACAACGACACCTCAAATTCAAAGTTTTGAAACCCACACACTTCATAATTCAAATTCAGGAACCCAACCAACAAAATTCAAAATTATACAAAATCCATTTCAGTGTTTAGGATCATGAACAGTGAGATCAGAGGTAGGATGGATTGATTAGCGATAGGAGAGACAATGATTGAGAGAGACCTTTCTCTCAAAGAACCCTTGTCTTACTCATCTTGGTTTCTCTAGTTTCAACTTTCAATATGTAAATGTTTTTTTTTCCCTTTAATGTGTTTTCATGTGACAGGCACAAAATTCCATTACTCAGTTTAATAGCAGACTAACTGGAATACTAATTTGGCACATAAGTAAAGTTCAAGGAGCAAATTAGCTAAAATAAAAGCTTAGGAAGTGTAATGACTACTAACCCAAAGTTTAGGAGTATCTTGCATTTTTCTATATATATATAAAAGATCTTTTGTTACCTATATATTGCTCCCCTATGAATTTGTATCACACTAATTGGTAACCTGTACAATACACATGAAAGTTTAACAAAATATAATTTATTTATTTTATTTATTATTTTATTATATTTTTCTCTTAATATAAATTTATTAATTACATATTAAAACATTTATTATAATTGTGTTTATATATGTAAATCAAATGATGGATTATATCATTTTAAAAAAAATTTAATGTGACAATATTCTAATGGAATGTCTAATTATAATAAAATCTTGGGGCCATAAGCAATTGCATCAATCTGGCCAAATTTTTCCGTCTATTTTATACTAAGAACCTACTTTTTCTATTTTACACTACCATTTTTCCAAAACACCCACATCAGTTCATTTATTTTACAATCTTTTCTATTTTAATAATGTTTATTATTATTATTATTTTATCAATATCTATCTTTTTAATATCTTTTTCATCTTAACCTCATCTTAAGTCTCAACCGTGTGATTGTCAAAAAGTCTCAATCGTGTTTTTCCCTCTCTTTCTCAATTCTTCTTTGCCTCTAGGACTCCCTCAACTCTCTTCCTCTCTTATGTCTCAAACCAAAAGGTTTGGTACTCTCTTCCTCTCTTCCTCTCTCATATATCAAAACCAAAACTCACACATGGCAGAAAAGTCGGCGGCAGAAGCAAGCAGATCTGGGCAGCAGCAAGGTAGATTCGTGGCGGCAGCAACGGTGGCAGATTCGATGGGTTTAGCTTGATTTTGAGTTGGGTTTTCTGATGGTTTGATTTGATTTTCTGTTGATTTTGGGTCAATTTTGTGGTGGATTATCAACTGTTGAAAATGGGTTGTAGTAGTGGTGATTGGGTGGTGCTGGGTTGGTGGTTAGGTGGTGTTGGGTTGGTGGTTGGGTGTTTCTCCTCCTTTTCTTTTATTCTTCTTTTGCTGGATTACTGTGTTCGTTGGGATGCTGTGTTTGTTCCGTGTTTCTTTTGCTGGGTTGGTGAATGGTGAAAGAGAGAATATGAATGGTGAGAGAGAAAAATAATAAAATATTATTATACACAGTTATAGTAACCGCGTATATTTACACGGTTATTGTAGCAAGTGTATAAATATACAAATCTTTACACCCACTAATAGGGTTGTCCGCGGAAACTTGGTACTTGACCCAACCGCAATAAGCATCCGATCCGGCCAGAGAACCGGCCGACTCGACGTCGGTGACAGTCGGCGACAGGTCTCTACCTCTAGAACTCGTAAACGGCAGGTCAGTTGGCGGGTTTTCTCCCCCAAACATGAAGAAACCTAACCGAATCAGTGTTAAGGAGCATTTTTCGATGAAATTTTTTAGATCCGGTGAGATCTCAACTAGATCCTTGAAATCTCCATGGGATTTGGTGAGATCTCATTGAATCTAGTGAGATTTTGTCAAATCTGGCGAATTTCCGGCGAAAATATCATCAAAATTTTGCTGATTTTATCGTTGACTTGCTGAATTTTGGCCGATTTTTCGATCTCGGTCTCTGACCAAATTGACCGCCGTTTGTTGAAGGTCGAATAAGCTCAATCCGATCAACCACGCCGGTCGGCGGTGGGTTGAACTTTTGAATATCCGATCTAGTTTGGTCGGTTCCGAGTTGGGCACAAACTCGACCTAAACTGACCTGTGGACAGGCCTACCCACTGATGTGGGTAGTTTTGAAGAAAAATTGTGTAAATTTGGACACTTTTTGTATTATACACATCTTTACACCCGCTGACGTGGATGCTCTAAATCACTTTTTTTGACCATGTATTATAGATAAGGTTCGTTTTGAGCATAACTTCCAGGACTACCTCATAAAGAATAGGAAAATAGGAAAATGGTTGTTACAAGCAGAGATGAAGTGCCAGACTATGATAGAGCAAGGGAGTTGAGGGCTTTTGATGACACAAAAGCCGGTGTTAAAGGACTTGTAGATGCTGGGGTTACTGAGATCCCTCGTATATTCTATCACCCACCAGATAACTTCGACAAGAACTCAGCCACTACTGGTGACACCCAGTTCAGTATTCCTGTCATAGATCTGGAAGGCATCGACAAAGATGTAATTAAACGCAAGGAGATTGTTGAGAGAGTTGGTGAAGCATCAAAGACATGGGGCTTCTTTCAGGTAGTCAATCATGGGATCCCTGTGAGTGTTTTGGAGGAGATGAAGGAGGGAGTGCGTATGGTTTTACGAGCAAGATACTGAGATTAAGAAAGAGTTATATACACGTGACCGCGCGAGACCGGTGGTTTACAACAGCAACTTTGATCCGTACAGCGGAGCAGCGACCAATTGGAGGGATACTTTTTCTTGTATGATGGCTCCTAATCCTCCAAAGCTACAAGACTTGCCAGCTTCGTGCAGGTATGTGATTTACAATTTATAATCGACTGAAATATTTATTAACATTATTGAGCAAAAGATAACGTTAAGAACAACAATATCCTAGGCTTCTAGCCACTTCAAAGATCAAAGTTTTGTAAATGAATAAGTGCAAGAACGACTAGTCTCAAATAAATGAAATGATCATGTAAGTAGGGGTTAAACCTTTAACTCATTGGAATACTAATCAGTAATTAGTGATCACAAATTCACAATAGTGGTTTTTATCTTCTATACAAATACTATTAGGGTCATGTTAACGGGTGTTGCACAGTACCTGTTCTAGATATAAAATTATTATTAGATAGATCATCCGGAGAAAGTGATGATGACGTTTCCCTCCCATCGGCCTTGTCCTGGAGAGTTTAGAGAGCATTATTTTTGAATTATGGTTACTGCTTAATAGGCCTCATACATTTATATTTTTCTTCAAATAACTTAACCAGAAATACATAATGGTAAGCAAATATTATTTTTGAGATTTCAAAGAGTAAACTTTGCAACCTTTGTATTCTTAAATGCTCATTTTGTGAATCCGTATACTATTTCTCGTACCTATATTCTAATGGTTGTATTTTCACTCACATTGAGAATGACTTGTATCCTATGAAGCATGACCACCTTATGTGATTTATATAACTACTAGCAGAGATATACTTGCAGAGTACTCTAAGCAAGTAAAGAAATTGGGGATTTTGCTTTTCGAGTTATTATCGGAGGCCCTTGGTTTGAACCCAAACCACCTTAATGACATTGACTGCGCGAAGGACTTGCAGTTTTGTGCCATTACTATCCCGCTTGTCCACAACCAGATTTAACATTGGGCGCAAGCAAGCATGCTGACAATGACTTCCTCACTGTGCTTCTACAAGACCATATTGGTGGCCTCCAAGTTCTGCATCAGAACAAGTGGATCGATATCCCTCCTTTGCTGGGGGCTCTAGTAGTTAACATTGGAGATCTTCTTCAAGTAAGTCTTCACATTATTTTTCTGATGGAATATTAACGTGTGAGTAATGTGATTAGTTAAGGATAAAGTCTAATATCGAATAACAATGATAAGAATAAGTTGTTAATATAATATTGTTGGATCCAAGTAATTATTATCAATTTTGGTAACGACACTTAAAGATTTAGCAATACATTTTCGTTTTACTCTTCTATTTGTCTACTGGGGATCTTGTTATGCTGCAACTCCTAAAATAAATTGTTTTATGGAAGTGCATAGTATAATCATATTAAAAATACTTAATGACCTGTTGGTCTAATGTGAGAGAGACGGGACTCCAGATTTGAAGCCATTGGCCAAAGAGTATTAATTCCAATGTTCTCAGCTCACCAAAGTAAACTGTTTCCAAGTTCCAACATGGAATAGCTTCTGTTACTCTTAACACATACATTTGATCAAGAGCAAATCCATTTACTTGCATATTGGAAGGATCATTTATGTCCAAACAAATGGAGTACATGAAATTATGTATTAATGATATGAAAAACAATGAAGCTTGTTTTTGTTTCCTTGGTTTGATGCTGGTGTAGATAAATTTCTTATGTATTTCTCAATTTTGATGCTCCAAAATCAAGAGGGATTCTTATTGTTGTAGCTAATTTACAAAATTTTACCGTTTGGTGTTTTCAGCTTATAACAAATGACAGGTTTGAAAGCGTTGAACACAGAGTATTGGCAAACCAGGTAGGTCCAAGAGTATCTGTGGCGAGCTTTTTTTGCACAGGTAGTGTTCAGTCATACCCAAAACTTTACGGCCCCATCAAGGAGTTATTATCGGAAGACAATCCTCCAAAGTATAGGGAAACCACAGTTAGAGACTATTGTAAATACTACATTGAAAAAGGCTTAGATGGGACTTCCGCCTTGCTGCATTTCAAGCTTTGAACTCCGATAATAAAGATGAAGAGAGTGTTAGAATGATTCTTTAGCCTTTCACAATTTCGGTTTGTGATGATGTAAAACTTTTTTTTTTAGACATATTGACTGCATGTTAGTGAAGCATGATTAGAAGCATAAATGAATAAAACTCTTTATATGCAATGTTTGAAGGCTTAATCAAAATCTATGCCATTCTATAGCTCCTTCTTTGTCTTGAAGCCATGACTTATCAATTTTCTGACGGTGAGTTGGTGCATATTACTAAAAGAATTTACTTTGCAAGTTGTTGTTCTACTCTATTATTTGGGAACTTTTAGAAAATTAAAGAAAGAAAAAAAAAAGAAAAAAAAAGCATACACAAAAAGACTTACTTGGCGTGGCACTAGTTGTTAAGACTTGAATCTCAACAGTAGTGCAATCGGGCAAGAAGAGTATCCCTTCTCCCTCCACCGCTATTTTTGGAAAATTTTATTTTGGACAATCATAAGTTTACATTATATTGTTCATATAAAGTGTACACAGTTGTACATATTTCCTTAGTCTACAATGTAAAGTGTACACCAATAGTTTGTAAAAAATATTGTAAGATAATTTGTAGGTAGAGACCGGGCCAGACTATTGAGAGATTGGGGCTAAATTTAAAAAAAAAATGAAAATGTAAATTAATATACATTTAGTATTAACAAGCTATCAACAAATGAAAAAAGACATAAAATAACAGTTTTTTAATATAGTACAATACAACTTGTTGGGAAATTTAGACCCCAGTTAATAGAATTAACAAGTTTTAAGCCCAAGTTGTTAATTAGATTAATTATGAATAAACATTGTTAATAACAAACAAACATCAATATCATGTCAAAATCATGCAGTGGAAAAATAAATAAGACAAGATATGATGATCCAGGAAAACCAATGAAACCAACCAGTTTCACAGTAAAAAACTTAAGGGGAAACCTTCCCGAAAAGCAATCCACTATAGTAAAGAGAAGTTTCAAATCTAGTTCAAAACCTTTGTCTCTAGACTCCACAATTCCTGTAGATGAACTCACAGCAGAAACCTTCTACTGCTTCAGAACCTTTGAACTCTTCAATATATGAATGCCACCTTTTGATGTTGCACGGATCCCAATACGTGACTAACTCTTTTACACGAATCCTAGTACGTGACTCACTCACCAACTTAAGGAAGAAGAATGTTGGCTGCAAAGTTCTTCACTTCATCAACAATGAAGATCAAGAAGCACTTGGTTACAAAACCCTAAGGCGCAAAGACGCAATAGCTTCTTTCAGAGAGAATAAGACATCGGTCACCTTTTGCATATGTTCTCCTTGTATTCTCTTATGTGACGGCCTCTAAAATAAGCCTTATATATGTCTAAGGTTGTGAGAAAAGAAACCCTACACAAATACAAAAGCCTGGCCCACAAATCAAATCTGAAAATTTTGATTTCCGTAACCTCGATAGATAGTAGGTGTCGAGGTTTAATGAAGTTCGACAGATACAGCTATCGAGGTGTCGAGAAGGTGTCAAGGAGACAGAAACTTTCTCGATCAATTCACCAGGTGTCCAGGAGGTGTCGAGATTACGATAAGGAAAAAACTTAAGAAGCTCGATAGATAGCTAGCTGTCGAGAGGTGTCGAGCAGCTGTCGAGTTATCTGTCCACAGGTGTCGAGCTATCTGTCTAGCTTTATTGAACACATTTTCTTCACTTGTTTTTTGGTCCAATCTTCATGGCTTTAATACTAGACTTGAACAACATGTTTCTTGAAGTATTAAACACATCTTAGATCTACCCAAATACAAGTAAAATGCGTTTTGTCAAAAGATTAGCCAACTACATAAAATATGTCCTTAACACAACTATCTATTAAAGTGAACATATGAGGACAAATCACAAATAATCAAACAAAAAATGCTAAACTAAAATACTAATTTGTTAATAAGATTGTTGCTAAGATTATTTATTTATACCTAGTAATGTTTTGTTATCTCTTTAATATAATTATAACAAAATCAAACTAAAAGACAAAACAACACAACCATGTCAATAAAAAACAACATTGCTATTGGTCCATTCTACTACGAACAGTTTCCTTTTAAAAAACTACCAAAGAAAAACATACAAGAAATACTTTACTTTTACTTAGATGAATGGGCCCCAGTGGTTACAAAAGAAATATCTTTCTCCCACACAAGTAATTTGCCTTGTTCTCATAAGTAATTAGATGGTTGTGAGACATTAATTAGGGTGTCCCCAAATAATAGAAATCATTTATTGGAAGATTACTAATCCAATTTGGGCCATAAAATACTTAGCTTCATGTTTAGTAACTTCGCTAGGATATATTTGAACGGTTTTAGACCCCTTAAAACAACCAGATTGGTTAGCCTAGATTAATTAGCCAAGTTGTTACTTAGTCAAACTATGCAATTCTAGGTTAAAGCAATCAAATAATCATATCAAAATAATAAAGCAGCGGAATAGTAAAAGACACAATGATATGATCACCCAGGAAACCACACGGTAAAAACCTGGGGAGGATTTGACCTAGCTATCCTCAAGGTAAACCTGAATCCACTATGCGAAAGAATCGAAGTTCATACAGAAGGACTACAAGCTCCCCGCTTGACTTCCTAATGCTACCCACCAGTAGAACTTACTGACACGACCACGTGCAAGCTCCGAATCCACGGACTCCTTCTTTCTTGGATTCTTTTAAAGAGTTTATATATATATATATATATATAATATTTTTATTATTTAGTTTTAAATACCATCACTTGAAAAGAAAATTAAAGGCACAAAAAAATGGGTTTGGGTTAGGTCTGGATATCTATTGGTAAAAAATCCTAGTATAAATTGCGTATGAATGCTAATCGAGTATTGGGATAGAGTATTCATGGGTATATTTTTTGGGTCGGGTTTGGGTATACCCAACCCAAACCTGGTCCACGGCTAGGGCTACTATCACAAATTTGTCAAATTTTCTAAATAATAACCATAATTTTATATGGCAAATGTTTTTGACCCCACCAACCTTCCTCAAATTTTACTCATAGAACAAAGTAGAACTTAAATTCCACAACGACACCTCAAATTCAAAGTTTTGAAACCCACACACTTCATAATTCAAATTCAGGAACCCAACCAACAAAATTCAAAATTATACAAAATCCATTTCAGTGTTTAGGATCATGAACAGTGAGATCAGAGGTAGGATGGATTGATTAGCGATAGGAGAGACAATGATTGAGAGAGACCTTTCTCTCAAAGAACCCTTGTCTTACTCATCTTGGTTTCTCTAGTTTCAACTTTCAATATGTAAATGTTTTTTTTTCCCTTTAATGTGTTTTCATGTGACAGGCACAAAATTCCATTACTCAGTTTAATAGCAGACTAACTGGAATACTAATTTGGCACATAAGTAAAGTTCAAGGAGCAAATTAGCTAAAATAAAAGCTTAGGAAGTGTAATGACTACTAACCCAAAGTTTAGGAGTATCTTGCATTTTTCTATATATATATAAAAGATCTTTTGTTACCTATATATTGCTCCCCTATGAATTTGTATCACACTAATTGGTAACCTGTACAATACACATGAAAGTTTAACAAAATATAATTTATTTATTTTATTTATTATTTTATTATATTTTTCTCTTAATATAAATTTATTAATTACATATTAAAACATTTATTATAATTGTGTTTATATATGTAAATCAAATGATGGATTATATCATTTTAAAAAAAATTTAATGTGACAATATTCTAATGGAATGTCTAATTATAATAAAATCTTGGGGCCATAAGCAATTGCATCAATCTGGCCAAATTTTTCCGTCTATTTTATACTAAGAACCTACTTTTTCTATTTTACACTACCATTTTTCCAAAACACCCACATCAGTTCATTTATTTTACAATCTTTTCTATTTTAATAATGTTTATTATTATTATTATTTTATCAATATCTATCTTTTTAATATCTTTTTCATCTTAACCTCATCTTAAGTCTCAACCGTGTGATTGTCAAAAAGTCTCAATCGTGTTTTTCCCTCTCTTTCTCAATTCTTCTTTGCCTCTAGGACTCCCTCAACTCTCTTCCTCTCTTATGTCTCAAACCAAAAGGTTTGGTACTCTCTTCCTCTCTTCCTCTCTCATATATCAAAACCAAAACTCACACATGGCAGAAAAGTCGGCGGCAGAAGCAAGCAGATCTGGGCAGCAGCAAGGTAGATTCGTGGCGGCAGCAACGGTGGCAGATTCGATGGGTTTAGCTTGATTTTGAGTTGGGTTTTCTGATGGTTTGATTTGATTTTCTGTTGATTTTGGGTCAATTTTGTGGTGGATTATCAACTGTTGAAAATGGGTTGTAGTAGTGGTGATTGGGTGGTGCTGGGTTGGTGGTTAGGTGGTGTTGGGTTGGTGGTTGGGTGTTTCTCCTCCTTTTCTTTTATTCTTCTTTTGCTGGATTACTGTGTTCGTTGGGATGCTGTGTTTGTTCCGTGTTTCTTTTGCTGGGTTGGTGAATGGTGAAAGAGAGAATATGAATGGTGAGAGAGAAAAATAATAAAATATTATTATACACAGTTATAGTAACCGCGTATATTTACACGGTTATTGTAGCAAGTGTATAAATATACAAATCTTTACACCCACTAATAGGGTTGTCCGCGGAAACTTGGTACTTGACCCAACCGCAATAAGCATCCGATCCGGCCAGAGAACCGGCCGACTCGACGTCGGTGACAGTCGGCGACAGGTCTCTACCTCTAGAACTCGTAAACGGCAGGTCAGTTGGCGGGTTTTCTCCCCCAAACATGAAGAAACCTAACCGAATCAGTGTTAAGGAGCATTTTTCGATGAAATTTTTTAGATCCGGTGAGATCTCAACTAGATCCTTGAAATCTCCATGGGATTTGGTGAGATCTCATTGAATCTAGTGAGATTTTGTCAAATCTGGCGAATTTCCGGCGAAAATATCATCAAAATTTTGCTGATTTTATCGTTGACTTGCTGAATTTTGGCCGATTTTTCGATCTCGGTCTCTGACCAAATTGACCGCCGTTTGTTGAAGGTCGAATAAGCTCAATCCGATCAACCACGCCGGTCGGCGGTGGGTTGAACTTTTGAATATCCGATCTAGTTTGGTCGGTTCCGAGTTGGGCACAAACTCGACCTAAACTGACCTGTGGACAGGCCTACCCACTGATGTGGGTAGTTTTGAAGAAAAATTGTGTAAATTTGGACACTTTTTGTATTATACACATCTTTACACCCGCTGACGTGGATGCTCTAAATCACTTTTTTTGACCATGTATTATAGATAAGGTTCGTTTTGAGCATAACTTCCAGGACTACCTCATAAAGAATAGGAAAATAGGAAAATGGTTGTTACAAGCAGAGATGAAGTGCCAGACTATGATAGAGCAAGGGAGTTGAGGGCTTTTGATGACACAAAAGCCGGTGTTAAAGGACTTGTAGATGCTGGGGTTACTGAGATCCCTCGTATATTCTATCACCCACCAGATAACTTCGACAAGAACTCAGCCACTACTGGTGACACCCAGTTCAGTATTCCTGTCATAGATCTGGAAGGCATCGACAAAGATGTAATTAAACGCAAGGAGATTGTTGAGAGAGTTGGTGAAGCATCAAAGACATGGGGCTTCTTTCAGGTAGTCAATCATGGGATCCCTGTGAGTGTTTTGGAGGAGATGAAGGAGGGAGTGCGTATGGTTTTACGAGCAAGATACTGAGATTAAGAAAGAGTTATATACACGTGACCGCGCGAGACCGGTGGTTTACAACAGCAACTTTGATCCGTACAGCGGAGCAGCGACCAATTGGAGGGATACTTTTTCTTGTATGATGGCTCCTAATCCTCCAAAGCTACAAGACTTGCCAGCTTCGTGCAGGTATGTGATTTACAATTTATAATCGACTGAAATATTTATTAACATTATTGAGCAAAAGATAACGTTAAGAACAACAATATCCTAGGCTTCTAGCCACTTCAAAGATCAAAGTTTTGTAAATGAATAAGTGCAAGAACGACTAGTCTCAAATAAATGAAATGATCATGTAAGTAGGGGTTAAACCTTTAACTCATTGGAATACTAATCAGTAATTAGTGATCACAAATTCACAATAGTGGTTTTTATCTTCTATACAAATACTATTAGGGTCATGTTAACGGGTGTTGCACAGTACCTGTTCTAGATATAAAATTATTATTAGATAGATCATCCGGAGAAAGTGATGATGACGTTTCCCTCCCATCGGCCTTGTCCTGGAGAGTTTAGAGAGCATTATTTTTGAATTATGGTTACTGCTTAATAGGCCTCATACATTTATATTTTTCTTCAAATAACTTAACCAGAAATACATAATGGTAAGCAAATATTATTTTTGAGATTTCAAAGAGTAAACTTTGCAACCTTTGTATTCTTAAATGCTCATTTTGTGAATCCGTATACTATTTCTCGTACCTATATTCTAATGGTTGTATTTTCACTCACATTGAGAATGACTTGTATCCTATGAAGCATGACCACCTTATGTGATTTATATAACTACTAGCAGAGATATACTTGCAGAGTACTCTAAGCAAGTAAAGAAATTGGGGATTTTGCTTTTCGAGTTATTATCGGAGGCCCTTGGTTTGAACCCAAACCACCTTAATGACATTGACTGCGCGAAGGACTTGCAGTTTTGTGCCATTACTATCCCGCTTGTCCACAACCAGATTTAACATTGGGCGCAAGCAAGCATGCTGACAATGACTTCCTCACTGTGCTTCTACAAGACCATATTGGTGGCCTCCAAGTTCTGCATCAGAACAAGTGGATCGATATCCCTCCTTTGCTGGGGGCTCTAGTAGTTAACATTGGAGATCTTCTTCAAGTAAGTCTTCACATTATTTTTCTGATGGAATATTAACGTGTGAGTAATGTGATTAGTTAAGGATAAAGTCTAATATCGAATAACAATGATAAGAATAAGTTGTTAATATAATATTGTTGGATCCAAGTAATTATTATCAATTTTGGTAACGACACTTAAAGATTTAGCAATACATTTTCGTTTTACTCTTCTATTTGTCTACTGGGGATCTTGTTATGCTGCAACTCCTAAAATAAATTGTTTTATGGAAGTGCATAGTATAATCATATTAAAAATACTTAATGACCTGTTGGTCTAATGTGAGAGAGACGGGACTCCAGATTTGAAGCCATTGGCCAAAGAGTATTAATTCCAATGTTCTCAGCTCACCAAAGTAAACTGTTTCCAAGTTCCAACATGGAATAGCTTCTGTTACTCTTAACACATACATTTGATCAAGAGCAAATCCATTTACTTGCATATTGGAAGGATCATTTATGTCCAAACAAATGGAGTACATGAAATTATGTATTAATGATATGAAAAACAATGAAGCTTGTTTTTGTTTCCTTGGTTTGATGCTGGTGTAGATAAATTTCTTATGTATTTCTCAATTTTGATGCTCCAAAATCAAGAGGGATTCTTATTGTTGTAGCTAATTTACAAAATTTTACCGTTTGGTGTTTTCAGCTTATAACAAATGACAGGTTTGAAAGCGTTGAACACAGAGTATTGGCAAACCAGGTAGGTCCAAGAGTATCTGTGGCGAGCTTTTTTTGCACAGGTAGTGTTCAGTCATACCCAAAACTTTACGGCCCCATCAAGGAGTTATTATCGGAAGACAATCCTCCAAAGTATAGGGAAACCACAGTTAGAGACTATTGTAAATACTACATTGAAAAAGGCTTAGATGGGACTTCCGCCTTGCTGCATTTCAAGCTTTGAACTCCGATAATAAAGATGAAGAGAGTGTTAGAATGATTCTTTAGCCTTTCACAATTTCGGTTTGTGATGATGTAAAACTTTTTTTTTTAGACATATTGACTGCATGTTAGTGAAGCATGATTAGAAGCATAAATGAATAAAACTCTTTATATGCAATGTTTGAAGGCTTAATCAAAATCTATGCCATTCTATAGCTCCTTCTTTGTCTTGAAGCCATGACTTATCAATTTTCTGACGGTGAGTTGGTGCATATTACTAAAAGAATTTACTTTGCAAGTTGTTGTTCTACTCTATTATTTGGGAACTTTTAGAAAATTAAAGAAAGAAAAAAAAAAGAAAAAAAAAGCATACACAAAAAGACTTACTTGGCGTGGCACTAGTTGTTAAGACTTGAATCTCAACAGTAGTGCAATCGGGCAAGAAGAGTATCCCTTCTCCCTCCACCGCTATTTTTGGAAAATTTTATTTTGGACAATCATAAGTTTACATTATATTGTTCATATAAAGTGTACACAGTTGTACATATTTCCTTAGTCTACAATGTAAAGTGTACACCAATAGTTTGTAAAAAATATTGTAAGATAATTTGTAGGTAGAGACCGGGCCAGACTATTGAGAGATTGGGGCTAAATTTAAAAAAAAAATGAAAATGTAAATTAATATACATTTAGTATTAACAAGCTATCAACAAATGAAAAAAGACATAAAATAACAGTTTTTTAATATAGTACAATACAACTTGTTGGGAAATTTAGACCCCAGTTAATAGAATTAACAAGTTTTAAGCCCAAGTTGTTAATTAGATTAATTATGAATAAACATTGTTAATAACAAACAAACATCAATATCATGTCAAAATCATGCAGTGGAAAAATAAATAAGACAAGATATGATGATCCAGGAAAACCAATGAAACCAACCAGTTTCACAGTAAAAAACTTAAGGGGAAACCTTCCCGAAAAGCAATCCACTATAGTAAAGAGAAGTTTCAAATCTAGTTCAAAACCTTTGTCTCTAGACTCCACAATTCCTGTAGATGAACTCACAGCAGAAACCTTCTACTGCTTCAGAACCTTTGAACTCTTCAATATATGAATGCCACCTTTTGATGTTGCACGGATCCCAATACGTGACTAACTCTTTTACACGAATCCTAGTACGTGACTCACTCACCAACTTAAGGAAGAAGAATGTTGGCTGCAAAGTTCTTCACTTCATCAACAATGAAGATCAAGAAGCACTTGGTTACAAAACCCTAAGGCGCAAAGACGCAATAGCTTCTTTCAGAGAGAATAAGACATCGGTCACCTTTTGCATATGTTCTCCTTGTATTCTCTTATGTGACGGCCTCTAAAATAAGCCTTATATATGTCTAAGGTTGTGAGAAAAGAAACCCTACACAAATACAAAAGCCTGGCCCACAAATCAAATCTGAAAATTTTGATTTCCGTAACCTCGATAGATAGTAGGTGTCGAGGTTTAATGAAGTTCGACAGATACAGCTATCGAGGTGTCGAGAAGGTGTCAAGGAGACAGAAACTTTCTCGATCAATTCACCAGGTGTCCAGGAGGTGTCGAGATTACGATAAGGAAAAAACTTAAGAAGCTCGATAGATAGCTAGCTGTCGAGAGGTGTCGAGCAGCTGTCGAGTTATCTGTCCACAGGTGTCGAGCTATCTGTCTAGCTTTATTGAACACATTTTCTTCACTTGTTTTTTGGTCCAATCTTCATGGCTTTAATACTAGACTTGAACAACATGTTTCTTGAAGTATTAAACACATCTTAGATCTACCCAAATACAAGTAAAATGCGTTTTGTCAAAAGATTAGCCAACTACATAAAATATGTCCTTAACACAACTATCTATTAAAGTGAACATATGAGGACAAATCACAAATAATCAAACAAAAAATGCTAAACTAAAATACTAATTTGTTAATAAGATTGTTGCTAAGATTATTTATTTATACCTAGTAATGTTTTGTTATCTCTTTAATATAATTATAACAAAATCAAACTAAAAGACAAAACAACACAACCATGTCAATAAAAAACAACATTGCTATTGGTCCATTCTACTACGAACAGTTTCCTTTTAAAAAACTACCAAAGAAAAACATACAAGAAATACTTTACTTTTACTTAGATGAATGGGCCCCAGTGGTTACAAAAGAAATATCTTTCTCCCACACAAGTAATTTGCCTTGTTCTCATAAGTAATTAGATGGTTGTGAGACATTAATTAGGGTGTCCCCAAATAATAGAAATCATTTATTGGAAGATTACTAATCCAATTTGGGCCATAAAATACTTAGCTTCATGTTTAGTAACTTCGCTAGGATATATTTGAACGGTTTTAGACCCCTTAAAACAACCAGATTGGTTAGCCTAGATTAATTAGCCAAGTTGTTACTTAGTCAAACTATGCAATTCTAGGTTAAAGCAATCAAATAATCATATCAAAATAATAAAGCAGCGGAATAGTAAAAGACACAATGATATGATCACCCAGGAAACCACACGGTAAAAACCTGGGGAGGATTTGACCTAGCTATCCTCAAGGTAAACCTGAATCCACTATGCGAAAGAATCGAAGTTCATACAGAAGGACTACAAGCTCCCCGCTTGACTTCCTAATGCTACCCACCAGTAGAACTTACTGACACGACCACGTGCAAGCTCCGAATCCACGGACTCCTTCTTTCTTGGATTCTTCAATCAGCTACAAGCACCCACGCTTGATATTCTTTAAGCTTCAATGGTAGCAATCAAGTTGATCATCAAGATATTGATACTATCTCTAACTTGAAAATCCTAAACTTTGTGTAAAGGAAAGCTCCTCTAGATCTCACAAGAGATTTACACAAAACAGCAATGTATGAGCAACAATACAACTGGAGCAACTCTAAAAATGTGGCTAGGGTTTTACCTTATATACCTAGGGCAAAAACATAAAACCCTAAACGTTTAATGAGTTAGGGCTGAGTTGGAAATTCTGCAGAAAACGCATTCTGGTCGATTTTCGATCGATCGAATCTATTCTTCGATCGATCGAGCCAGACCGAAATGCCCCAATGCATCTGCAGTCTCTCGATTCCAACTTTACAATAATTGAACAACTTTGAGCACACTATAACAAGACTAAACATATTGTTTTGATCATGGTTTGCCAATATTACAAATTAGAGTTCTAAATACATAAATTCCTAAACCTTTAGAACCTAACAATATTGATCGACATCACAAAATAAATAGTCAAATATATGAATTTTTACAATTTCCTTCTTTTAAAAAAATTAAAAAGCAAAAAGGGTCTAATGAGAGATAAAGCAAAAACTGAGAATGCTAAGATAAGAGTAATAAAATGAGAGAAAGTTTGAAATAATATGTGAGAGAGAGAGAGAGAGAGAGAGAATACTTGCTGTGTAATTGCAAGTAGAGTCGCCAAGGAGAGCAGAGCTGCCAACACTATTAAGAAGAACTCATGATGACCATATTTCTCTTAGTATCGTTCAAAAAAATAAAATAAAATGAAATTATGGATTATTTTTATGGAGTGGGTTGAACAAGTTATGAATATGAATAATTATAAGTTTTCAATTTTTGGTTTTGAATGTGCTTTTTGTTGAGTATTTTATTCATTTATTGTTGTTTGGTCTAATCTTGTTGTTGTTTGGGCTATTAATTGGGTTAATTTTTGGAGTTGTGTTAGGGATATAACAAATTATCACAAGAGTTAAGGTGTCAGTCCTACATAGGTCAAAAAAAAAAAAAAAAAATACTTTGACCCACCACAATAAAAAATAAGGGTGTAGTGAAAATATTGTGAGATTTTGTTGTATCCACAAAATTTGTCTTATTTTTATTGTTGTTATTTGAGATTTTTTTTTAAAGGATTTAAGGATTTATATTTACGGCACCAAAATTATTTTGTTGAACAAAAGTTTTTGGGATTTTCCATTTATGGTGTTCAATATATATTTTTTTAGATTAGAAATGTTAGTTTAAAAATAATTATTGATAAGGGTGTTCTTGCAAAATATTTAATGTATGACCCACAAGAAGGCCGACAGTTCCTACGGACCCGTGAGCTTCATGTGCATATACAGAAGGATAAAAGCAGTGACACCATAAGCCAACGACCCTACCATGATACCTGACAGGCGTCTCCATAAGTCGACGGAGAACCTTCGGACAAGGTGGCTGACGGTGGTGAGGAGGCCGATGGGTTTAGCATGGCTTAGCTTGGTCTCCAAGAATGTCTATACATGGAAATATCTTGTATTCAATGCCCAACCCTAATAAGAGGAATCTCTACAAGGAAAGGATCTTGTAAAATACGAGTATTAATGATAATCTTCTCTACAAGGAAATACCTTCTCCACCAAGAAACGAAGGCCAGCTCTACACTACTATAAAAACCCTAAAGCCTTCACAAATCAAGGTACACGTAATTCTCCTAGCTCTGGCACTCTAGAGTGGTAGAAATTCTCTCTAACTTAACATTCAGAGGGTATTTGGCCGGTACCACACCAGTACTCTCTGCAAGGTCTTCTTTGTTTTTGTTTCATAGATTCTGTCTAGAGCATGTGAGGACTATGCAGCTCACTGACGATTTTTGGCATCATCAATTTGCATCGTTTGTGGGAAAGAAAATGATAGCAGCCATATTACCACTTCCTAGACAAAGAGTTGTATGATACTCACTCGCTCGATGGCAACCAACAACAATCACGGAGATGAACCACGCATTATTGCCCAAGAAAGATAGGTATAGACTCTAGTCGCAGTTGTGGAACGCCTTACTAAGCAAAACCATGACCTGGAGGAATAGCTGCCCAAAGGAATGCTAGGCCTAACAATTTAAAAAAAAAAAAAAAAAAATACTTTGACCCACCACAATAAAAAATAAGGGTGTAGTGAAAATATTGTGAGATTTTGTTGTATCCACAAAATTTGTCTTATTTTTATTGTTGTTATTTGAGATTTTTTTTTAAAGGATTTAAGGATTTATATTTACGGCACCAAAATTATTTTGTTGAACAAAAGTTTTTGGGATTTTCCATTTATGGTGTTCAATATATATTTTTTTAGATTAGAAATGTTAGTTTAAAAATAATTATTGATAAGGGTGTTCTTGCAAAATATTTAATGTATGACCCACAAGAAGGCCGACAGTTCCTACGGACCCGTGAGCTTCATGTGCATATACAGAAGGATAAAAGCAGTGACACCATAAGCCAACGACCCTACCATGATACCTGACAGGCGTCTCCATAAGTCGACGGAGAACCTTCGGACAAGGTGGCTGACGGTGGTGAGGAGGCCGATGGGTTTAGCATGGCTTAGCTTGGTCTCCAAGAATGTCTATACATGGAAATATCTTGTATTCAATGCCCAACCCTAATAAGAGGAATCTCTACAAGGAAAGGATCTTGTAAAATACGAGTATTAATGATAATCTTCTCTACAAGGAAATACCTTCTCCACCAAGAAACGAAGGCCAGCTCTACACTACTATAAAAACCCTAAAGCCTTCACAAATCAAGGTACACGTAATTCTCCTAGCTCTGGCACTCTAGAGTGGTAGAAATTCTCTCTAACTTAACATTCAGAGGGTATTTGGCCGGTACCACACCAGTACTCTCTGCAAGGTCTTCTTTGTTTTTGTTTCATAGATTCTGTCTAGAGCATGTGAGGACTATGCAGCTCACTGACGATTTTTGGCATCATCAATTTGCATCGTTTGTGGGAAAGAAAATGATAGCAGCCATATTACCACTTCCTAGACAAAGAGTTGTATGATACTCACTCGCTCGATGGCAACCAACAACAATCACGGAGATGAACCACGCATTATTGCCCAAGAAAGATAGGTATAGACTCTAGTCGCAGTTGTGGAACGCCTTACTAAGCAAAACCATGACCTGGAGGAATAGCTGCCCAAAGGAATGCTAGGCCTAACAATTATGGAGAAGAGCAAGAAGGTATCAGCGCTGAAAGGAGGGACAAAGAAGGACCAGAAAGCAGCAACGCCCTAAGTAGACAAGAGCTACAAGACACCAGTCGTCCATCCATTGTAGATATGATACACATGGTTGCAGAGATGCAGATGATGAAGGAGAGGATGGACTTCATGATGAATGCCTTCAAGGGACAAGTGTTAAATGACCTTGACGAGTTGGTTCACCGGACGAACTTACCATTCATAACACCTATCATTTCGTTCCCTTTTCCAGTAAAGGATCCTATAACGGGTCAAAGGATCCTTTGGATCACTTGGAGTCGTTCAAAACCCTCATGCATTTACAAGGTGTTCCTGACGAGATCATCTGTCGAGCTTTCCCAACTACATTGAAAGGTCTTGCCAGGATATGGTTTAGTAGGTTGACTCCCAACTCCATTGGTACCTTCAAAGAGTTAAGTGCGTAGTTTGCATCGCACTTCATAGGGGGGCACAGGTACAAGAAATCCACTGCATGCTTGATGAGCATCAAGTAACGAGAAGACAAGACATTGAGGTCCTACATAGCATGTTTCAATAAAGAAGCCCTTTCGATAGACGAAGCTGATGACAAGATACTTATTGTTGTGTTCACCAATTGCTTACGGAAGGGGAAGTTTTTGTTCTCCTTATACAAAAATGACCTAAAGACCATGTCAGATGTGCTTTATCGGGCCATTAAAGGACTTGTAGATGCTGGGGTTACTGAGATCCCTCGTATATTCTATCACCCATCAGATAACTTCGATAAGAACTCAGCCACTGCTGGTGACACTTAGTTCAGTATTCCTGTCATAGACCTTGAAGGCATAGACAAAGATGTAATCAAATGCAAGGGGATTGTTAAAAGAGTTGGTGAAACATCAGAGATATGGAGCTACTTTTAGTTGGTCAATCATGGAATCCTTGTGAGTGTTTTGGAGGAGATTAAGGAAGGAGTGTGTAGGTTTTATGAGCAAAATATTGAGATGAAGAAAGAGTTTTATACATGTGATCCCATGAGACCGGTGTTCTATAATAGCAACTTTGATTTGTAGAGTGAAGCCGTGACCAATTGGAGGGATGTTTTTCTTTCTGTGGTGGCTCCTAATCCCCCAAAGCTACAAGACTTGCCAACTTCATGCAAGTATGTGATTTGCATATTATAGTTGGTTGAATTATTGTTAACATTTGATAGGCCAAGAATGTATTGACACCTTGTGATAAATTAACCAATTAATTAGCCAAGTTAATTAATTAATTCAATTAACATGCAATACGCGTGGTGGCATAAACAAATCACCAACTAAATTAATATGCAGTGGAAAATAAAGTTGACACAGTGATTTGTTTACGAATGGGAAAAACCTCTAAGGCAAAATCCCATCGGGTGATTTTAAGGTCACCACTCTTGAGAATCCACTATTATCATAACAAGTGGTTACAAGTAAAGGAATCCCAATACCTTATACCAATCTACAGTTGAACGCTTACCCTAACACCCAATTGGACTTGTTTTGTAGTGACAATCTCTCATTTTCAATGCACTGCTCCTCGTACGTGACTAATCAATCAATGCATGAATCCAAGTACGTGACTAAACACCAACTTGAGAAGGATGTTAGCTGCAAAGTTCTTTAGTTCATCAACACGATGAATGTCACAAAGCTCATTGGTTATAAAACCCTACAGCGTACAAACTCTGCAGCTTTTCCAAGAAAAAGATGAACTAGGGCGTATGTTTTCGGTCACAATATGCTTGCGAAGAACTTTGGCATTAAGTTGCATCCACTTTCACTTGCTGTGACGGTCCTTAAAATAATCCTTATATATGTTTAGGGATGTAAGAAAAGAAATCCTAAAAAAATATATGAAGATTGGTGTGAAATCAGATCTGAAATACTGATTTATGTAGATCTCGATAGATAGGTTATCTATCGAGCAGCTGCCGACTAGTTTTAAACCTCGATAGATGCCATCAGTCGAGCTTTAAAATCCAGCACTTCTTTACTTGTTTCTTGGACAGATTTACATGGCTTTAACACTTAAACTTGAACTCTTGTTCTTTGAAGTATTAAACATATCCTAGATCTACCCAATTACAAGCAAAGTGCGTTTTGTCAAAGAATTAGCCAGTTCTAGATGACATATATTTCTAATATGATTCACATATGTTCTAACAATCTCCCCCTTTGGCAATCTGTGACAAAACCACAGCAAACAAATGAACATATGAGAGAAGTCATAAATCACTCAACTCATACTCACTTGTTGAATACAATAAAATCCATCCTAACACAAACTCTTGAAAAAAGTTGCAAGAAGAGAGTTCATGGCAAGAAAGACTTTGACAACCTGTATTTCTAAAACACTTTATACAAAACTCATCACGGCATCTTAGTGTAAAACCAAAATATAGAAGATTGCGTACAATTAATAAGAAGCATGTGCATAAAGAGAGAAAAGAAACAACTCATGAAGAGATAGGTGAAAAAAAATGTAATAACAACCTCAATATATATATATATATATATCAATAATGAGTACAAGGTTTGCTATCACAATATAAGAACAATGTATCTAAAAGAAGAAAAGAAAAATACATAAGTCCTCACTACATCCCTTATAAACAAAAACACTTCCCCTAACAAAAAAATCTCCTATACTAACTTTTCCCCTAAGAACATGACTACTCTCATACCCATAACTACTCCCCTTTTTTGTCACGAATGACAAAGGGCAAGTAACTCAAGCAGTCATCTCGTCGTCACTGAAAGAGCTAGCATCCTCATCCTCATCATCATCGTCGGAGTCACCATCATCATCCTCGTCCTTAGATGCCTCTAGAGAAGGAGAAGGAGACTTCATGAATCCACCGAGCCTAATGTCGGGCAATACGACTGACATGGGTGTTCACTTGACACAACTCATCACTGAGTGTGTTAAGGCGAGCATCCATATACTGAAGCTGCGCCATGATCACCTCGAGGGTCACACCACCCACAGAAGAAGAACAAGCGGATGTGGATGGAGCGGAAGAAGCTGGAAGAGTCACCGTCTTGATCTGTGGCCGCTTCGGTCTAAGCTGGGCCTTGCTCCATCAAATGGTCACTGTATCCATGGCACACATAATAGAGAAGTGTGTAGACTTAGGATAGGAGACAGACGCATGGTGGAGAATCCGTGTGATAGCCAAAAGAAAAATAAACTTATCACGAGTCGCCATATCCTTATAGACATCTATAAGGGAGAGTATGAAGTGAGAGGGAAAATCAATAGTGAGTCCCTCAAGTAGGGATAATAAAAATCGAGCACAAGGCTCAGTAATGGAGTTATAGTGAGACAAGGGATGGAGAACAAATGTCATCACCATGTTAAGGAATCTCAGACCTTTTACAAACCTCGAGCAAAGGGTGTTTTAACGGTTACCCCAAGTTACAGGTGTCTCATAGAATAGAGACGAGAGTTCACTTTGGACACAGTCCTAAGACAATCACAGTCGGGGTAGTCAGGATGCGCTACTCTTGGTATGTGTAGCACCTCGGATATAAGATTCGAAGTGACTACAATGCGCGTACCCTGAACGCGAGTAAAAAAATAAGGTACAGAATAAAAAAAATCTGTGCATGTTGGAGTAAAACTCCTGTATAATCATGGAGGGACAAGTGACAGGGATGCCACAAAGCGACTCCTAACCTCTACTGTAGATGACAGTGGGAAGTCAGTATTGGAAAAATCCGATAGGACGACTTGGAGTTCTAAATGAATGCCACATTGTGAAAAGTTCTCCGAGAAGTTTGAATGGGCCTTTTCATCATGGAATCGAACATAAGAGGGGGTAGAATCAACAGAGGAAGAAGCTACCCCGGAACGAAGAGGGTTTCAGGACAAAGTAGACTTATGCTTAGGTACCATTGAGTAACTAACCGAAAGAAAGAGAGAGATAGAGAGGGGGACAAATAGAAAAGTACCAATACAGATCAATATCAATAAGATAGAGAAAAAAATGGTATGTATGCATGAAAATGCAGGAACATGTGACATGAAAAAGTAAAAGCATCATAGGCTCAGCTCAATCCAATTCAACCAGCACATATCATTTCAACAAAGTAAACACACATCTAAAATGCATGAATCATTGTTAAAATGTGTTAGGACATATGTGTTTTCACTTGTTAAGAACATATGTCACTTATTTATGTAAATTGGCTAAATCCTTTGACAAAACACACTCTACTTGTAATTGGGTAGTTCTAGGTGTTTTTAATACTTCAAAAAAATAAGGTTTCAAGGTCAAGTGTCGAAGTCATCAAGTCTGTCCAAGAAAAAGCAAGCTGAAGTGCAAATTCATTAAAGCTCGATACCTACTCGATAGCTACCTCGACACTTGCTATCTGTTGAGATTTATAATTTCAGATTTTTTGATCTGATTTTCTTGGGATTCGTGAATATGCTTTTGGGCCTTCTTTTCTCCAAACCCTAAACATATAAAAGGATTGTTTTAAGAGCCGTCAAGTGTGACACAAGTTGCAAAAGCATTGAGCAATCTCTGTTCAAGCAAATTGTGATCAAATGACGAAGTTCTTGACCTAGTTCATCTTCTATGAAGAAGTTGCTGTGTATTTGCACCAAAGGGTTTTGTGACCAAGCATCTTCTTGATCTTCATCGTGTAGGATGAACTGAAAAACTTTGCAGCCAACCTCTCTTCCTTAAGTTGGTGTTTTGAAGTCGCGTACTGGGATCCGCACATTGGTTAGTCACGTACTTGGGAGTCGTGCATCAAAGGTGGGAACTGTCACTACAGATCAAGTCCAATTGGGTATTGGGGTAAGGGTTCAACTGTAGGTTGGAAAGGTACTTGGGATTCCTTTACTTGTAACCGCTTGATTTGATAATAGTGGAGTTTCGGGAGTGGTGACCTGAAAATCACCCGGTGGGGTTTTTGCTGCGAGGTTTTTCCCCATTCGTAAACAAATCACCGTGTTATTTAATTTCTGCTGCATATTTAGTTTTTGGTGATTTGTTTGTGCTTCCACGTAATTGCATGATTAATTGATTAATTAATAACTTAGCTAATTAATTAATTGGTATAATCACAAGGGGTCATTCAGTTTGTGGCCTATCAAAATGTAAATGTGATGCAATGCATGAACATTTAAGATCTTTTAAACAAAACCCAACCCAAAATTTTTGCAAAAAGCTTATAAATTTTGAAAAACTCCAAAATTTATCAAAAACCCGAAAAGTTAGGTCAAAAGGATGAAATGCATGAATAAATGTGAGCCCTTGAGGCCGAAGATTGATTGGGGAAGAGGTTTAGAGTGAGAGAAGGGTTTTTGGGGAGGTGAAGAGTTAAAAATAATCGAGAGAGATCGAGAAAAATGAGAGAAAAAATGTGCTGAGCTATATATAAAAAAACACAAAGCTCGATGGATCAAGAGGTATTGAGAGGTGTTGAGATTTAATTTTCGACAGATGGAGCTGTCGAGGATCTATCGAGAGGTGTCCATACCAAAGTGACCTCGATGGATTGAGAAGCTATCGAGCATTTGTCGAGCATACAGAAACTTTCTTGATGGATCGAGAAGTTGTTGAGAAGCTATCAAGAAAAATTCTCAGAAACTTTGATGGATCGAAATTGCGATAATAGTTGTCAAGAAAAGAAGATCAAGAGGCTTGATAGATAGCCTAGCTATCGAGAAGCTGTTGAGATTGCTCAAAAACAGTTTTTGAAAGAAGAAAAAAACACAAATATGAATGCAATCAAGCATGCTACTCAACCAAGGATCCAAACAATATTTTAAGCTCTCAAAAACATTTCTTAACAAGAAAATGTCAAGAATTTAGATCCAAAACACACACACAGACACACACTAAACAAGTCTAACCAATTTTATATTTCAAAAACAAGTAAAGACAGTTTAGTGAGCATACTTTAGCACATGTATTTCTTATGATAGCCAAATCACATTGTACCTGCACATGTAGCAAGAGTAGCAAAGAATATTGCGTGTTGTATGTGAAAAACATCGCATGATTGTATTAGTGTCTACATGTTATGATGGTTTGAGATATGAGAAATCACTTTAACTCACACACAATCATAACAACTTGATGGGGACTATCACCTTTGAGGTACATCTTATAACTCCCACATCTCCTAGAAGACACGCTTGCAATCATATATAAAGCATTTTGATTCTTTTTGCTTTTATTTTTCTTTGCATATTTTCTTTTGTTAAGCATATCATGCATGGGCATATAAGAGAGAGAAAAGAAATACCCAATTATGTTAAGCTTTTGACATTGCACTTTTGTTATGTTGAAGCATACAAATGTGATTTCATGATTGTTAGGCAATAGTGGTGAGATAGTTATTTATGCCTTTCTCTTAGGATTTTCTAGTCATTCCTGTCAAAAAGAGTGATACAAGTGTTAAGTACAAGAGATTACTTAATCTTAATCATCACAAACCTGAGCCACAAATCTCACTTGCTTAGTTGTGCATAGAGGTGCTACAAAAGATACAAAGTTTAGAAAACTTTGTTTTAATAGCCATCTAAGATACACAAGTACCAATGTACACAAAACACACTGTTTTTGTATTTTTTTGAATTAATTTTTTTTAAAATTTTTATGAAAAACAAAATAAAGCAAAATTAAAAACAAACAAACAAAAACATGTTAAACAAAGCAAAGCATAACACTAGACTGACTCAAAACTAGAAAGCAAAACACACAAGTAATGCAAGCAAAAAAATAGAGGGAGAGAGAGAAAAGTGACAAAATCACTTCGAGCCTTTTTCCTTCCACACCTTGGAAGAACCTTTCCGTTTAGTAAACCCTTAATCCGGCAGTGAGGGGGAAGAATTGAAACAGTTCAAGTTTGAAAGGAACATGAGGGCCTTGAGAAGATCTCCAAGAGGACCAAAAGAGGATGGAAACTGATTCTGGTTTCCTGATGAGATCATATTGTTGCTCTATTGAGTGGTTAACCACTTATAGCAATTAGGCCGAATATGTCCAGTTGCTCCACAGTGATGATAGAGATGCTGCTTCTTCTGTTTAGACTTTTGAGTATTGCCCTTCTTAGTCCTAGGGTTTTTAGTCTCTTTCTTATCAAGCTTAGGGGGTCCTCCTAAGATAGATTTACTATTGTCTATGTTTTCAATAGCTAAAGTAGTTTTAACATCATTGTTCTCAGAATCAACATTATTAGCAGGTGAAACAAAAATAGTAGTACTAGTAGAAGCAATACTAAGAAAAGAGAAATCATACCCTAAACCGGTTTGATCAAAAACAGATTTCTGAAAGTGTCAAGTTTTACACTTAAAGTCCTTTCCAACTAAGCTCTGACTTGGAACAGCTCTGCCTTAAGCTTTTTGGTATTCTCAGCCAAGAAATTATTCTCAAATCTCAGTGCTTTAATGGTCTGATTGGCTTCATCAAACTTTGTGAAGATTTCTTCTCGTTCAAGCTCCACATCACTGAGCTTTTTGGTGGCCAACCTATACAACTTCTCATGCTTTTTCGAGACTTTGTATAATTTTGCATAGGCTGTGTGGATGTTATCTTGCTTATCCATCTTTTCAAACTTAGACTCTACCAAGTCCTTTTCTTCATCCATTTCTTTAGCAATCCCCTCAGTAGGATTTACAGTAGTAGTGAAGGCATTCAGGATTCCATCATCCTCATTGTTCGAATCATCCTCAGGTTTGGTGTCACTCAAAGTAGAAGCAAGGGCCTTGCTTTTCCCAATGGTCTTAAGATAAATTGGGCACTCTTGTTTCACGTGTCTGAAGCCTTGACACCCAAAGCACTTTAGCCCTAATGGAACAGTGTATTGACCACCATCCTTAGCATTTTTCTTCCCTTTGTCTTGGCTCTTGAACTGAGATGAACTGGACTGCTTGCGATCTTTGTCAAATCCTTTAGCATTGGCATTCTTCATAAAATTTTTGAATTGCCTTATAATGTAGGATTTCATTTAAGAATCTTCATCTTCTAAAGATCATTTGTGTCATTGCTCTTGTCCTTCAGTGCCATGCTCTTTCCTTTACTCGATTTCCCAATCCTTGTCAAACCTAACTCATAGGTCTGCAGATTGCCAACTAGCTCTGTCAAAGGAATTTTGTCAATATTCTTTGATTCCTCAATTGCTGTGATCTTAGCATGAAATCTTTCGGGTAGAGATCTAAGCCCCTTTCTAACAATCTTGGGTTTGGGAATGGTTTCCCCAAGATTAAAGGCTGAGTTCACTATGTCCTTGAGCTTGGCATAGAACTCATTGAACGATTTATCTTCCTCCATCTTGACCTCTTCAAAGCTTGTAGTAAGTGTTTGAAGTTTCGAATCCTTGACAGCCTTGGTTCCTTCATAGGTTATCTGAAGGATGGTCCATGCTTCCTAGGCAGTTTCGGTAGAGGATATCTTCTTAAACTTCTCATTCGTGACTTCACTGAATAAAGCATTCAATGCCCTGCTGTTGAAGTTAGCTGCCTTGATCTTAGCATCATCCCAATCGGCCGGCGCTTCTTTTGGCTAGGTCTAGCCTATCTCTACAGCTTGCTACACATTGTCATCTAATGACTGCAAGAAAGCTCTCATGCATACTTTTCAGTATGCATAGTTAGTGCCATCAAATAAAGGAGGTATAATAAATGATTGTCCTCTATCCATGACAATAGGGGTCAATGGATCACACAATAAAGATTAACCCTAATCAGAGTGTGCCTGTTCTGATACCACTTGATAGGCCAAGAATTTATTAACCCCCTGTGATAAATTAACCAATTAATTAGCCAAATTAATTAATTAATTCAATTAACGTGCAATACGAGTGGTAGCACAAACAAATCACCAACTAAGTTAATATGCAGTGGAAAATAAAGTTGACACAGTGATTTGTTTATGAATGGGGAAAACCTCCAAGACAAAATCCCATCTGGTGATTTTAAGGTCACCACTCTTGAGAATCCACTATTCTCACAACAAGCGGTTGCAAGTAAAGGAATCCCAGTACCTTATACCAACCTACAGTTGAACCCTTACCCCAACACCCAATTGGACTTGTTTTGTAGTGACAATCTCTCCTTTTCAATGCACAACTCCCAGTACGTGACTAACCAATTGATGCACAGATCCAAGTACGTGACTAACCACCAACTTGAAAAGGATGTTGGCTGCAAAGTTTTTCAGTTTATCAACATGTTAAAGATCATGAAATTCCTTGGTTACAAAACCCTACGGCATACAAATGCAGATGCTTCTCTAAGAGAAAGATGAACTAGGGCATATGTCTCTGGTCACAATATGCTTGCGAAGAACTTTTGCATTAAGTTGCATCCACTTTCACCAGTTGTGACGGCCCTTATAATAATCTTTATATATGTTTAGGGTTGTGAGAAAAGAAATCTTAAACAAATATACACGGATTGGTGTGAAATTAGATCTGAAAAAATGATTTTCTTAGATCTTGATAGATAGGTTATCTATCGAGCAGTTTTCGAGCATTGGGCTAAACAAGCCTTTTAAAAGTCAATAGATGCTATCTGTCGAGTTTTAAAATCCAGCACTTTTTCACTAGTTTCTTGGAAAGATTTGCATGGTTTTAACACTTGGACTTGAAATCTTGTTACTTGAAGTATTAAATACATCATAGATCTATCAAATTATAAGTAAAGTGCATTTTGTCAAAGGATTAGCCAATTTTAGATGACATATGTTCCTAACATGATTCACATATGTCCTAACAACATTGTTGGCAAAAGTTAATGTCAAGAAAAAGTCTCAACTGTGTAATTTCATGTGAGTTGGGGTAAAAGTGTGATTTTTGCCAGGAGGTTGATAGGAATATGTGTAATTTGGGAAATATGAGGGTATTTGTATAATTGTTGTGAATTGGGTGATATTTCTATAAATAGGATAAGTGAGAGTAGGCTTGGAGTGAAATGGGTGACTTAGGGTTGATAAATGTGGGCTTGGGTTGACTTGAGTTTGGGCTTGAGTCAAAGTTGCTTGGACTTGTGAGGAATGGATTGGACTTTGGAGTTTTTTTTTATTTTATTTTATTTTAATTTAAATTTAAATTTTTATTTTTTATAAGGATGGTTTGAATCTTAGAAGTATCTATTGAAAATACCAAAAAAAAAAAAAAAAAAAAATCCAAATTGAGTTATAAGACTTTTGACGGGTTTGTATTTTTATTACTCTTTTGTGAAGGGTTAAGATTTAAGATGGGATTGTATTTATGTTACGTTTGGAATGATGGCTGAGAGAGAGAGAGAGAGAGAGAGAGAGAGATTTTGCGAGCTATGCTTGCCTCATTCTTTTATTACCTTTTCAAATCACTTAATTAGAAAAACAAAATGGTAGAATTTTTATTTTTATTTTTTTGGGGATTTCAGAGTATAAACTTTGTAATCTTAAATTCTCATTTGGTAAACGCTCCCATTCTTGTATCTATATTTTAATTGTTGTATTTGCACTCACATTGAGATTTGAGAATGACATGTATCCTATGAAGCATGGCCACCTTATGTTCTTTATAATTTATATAACTGTTAGCAGAGATATATTGGAGGAGTACTCTCAGCATGTAATGAAATTGGGGATTTTACTTTTTGAGTTATTATCGGAGGCCCTTCGTTTGAACCCAAACTACCTTAATCTATATTATTATTTAAAGGGCTTCCCCTATTTGGATTACTTATTTTTTAGTTCAAAAATGCTCCTACACCCCTATGTTTAAGTAGAGACAAAACTAAAGGACAATCTGGTTAAAATGAAACTTTAACTCCCACTAAAATATTGCCTAAAAAATAGGACTACTCTCCTATTAATTTTCAAATTGATTTTTTCACTTCTAAATTAAATTTTCAAAATAAAAATTATATATATAAAATAAAAAAAACACATTTTTTTTCTACAAAATAGGACCACTAACAAAAAAAAAAAAAAAAAAAAAAAGCTCATCACACTAGATTTAACATTAGGCTCAAGCAAGCATGTTCACAATGACTCCCTCACTGTGCTTTTACAAGACCATATTGGTGGCCTCCAAGTTCTGCATCAGAACAAGTGGATTGTTATCCCTCTCGTGCCTTGGGCTCTACGCTCTAGTGGTTAACATTGGAGATCTTCTTCAAGTAAGTCTTCACATTATTTTTCTAATGGAATATTTCTGTGGATGTTACATATATTAATTTGTTAGGAAATAATATTAATGATTATTTATTAGTTGTTTCATGTTTGTAGGGAATTACCATGTTTATAGGTACTAGTTAAGATAGGGATTAGCGTGAGTAGGAAGTTGTTAGTATTTGAGTTGAATTTAAATTGTATTGTTAGTGGTGTCCTAGTTTTAGGAGCACGACTTTTGTGGCCATAAGTTTAGGAGATGTGACCATCACACACCCTTATTGCGATGGTCCACTACAAAAAACGTGAGCTATAGCTACGTTTTTTTAGTTGTGTTTCTAAGAAACGCGGCTAAAGCCTCAAGCTATAGCAGCGTTTTTAAAAAATGCGGCTATAGCTAACCTATAGCTACATTTTTAAAACGCGGTTATAGGTCCAGCCGAATAATTTTTTTTAAAGTGGACCTATAGTTGCGTTTTTCAAAAATGCGGCTATAGTTGACCTTTAGCCGCATTTTAAAACACAGCTAAAGGTAAGTTATAGCCGCAGCTATAGGTCCAGCTGAATAATTTTTTTAAGGAGGACCTACCCTCACTTTCTTCTTTTCTTTTATTTCTCCTTCTTTCTTTTTTCTTTCTTCATTCTTCACTCACTCCACTGTAACTCTTCAAGTTCTTTGTTTTTTCTTCCTTCCTCACATCTGGGTAACTCTTTTTTTTTTTTTTTTTCCTTTTTCTTTCTTCCTTCTTCACATCTGGGTAACTTTTTCTTTTCTTTGTTTCTTTGGAGCTGCTACTTTTTTTTTCTTTTTTTTTTCTTCAATATCTCAAGCACACTGGTTTGTCAATAAATCTATTTTTTTTTGTTATTTTATGTTCAGTTAGTAAGAAAATGGAGGAGATGCTGAAAATTTTGAATGAAGTGGATATTCTAGCAATATTTGATTTTGAATTTTTTGGATCTGTGCTTGAGTTTGTGCTATTGTGTTGTTGATATTGTGATTATGTTTAAATGGGCTTGTGTTCTTATATTTTGGAGCACGTTGTGTGTGATTTTGAATTTTTTGGGTGTGTTTGTATTGTGAGTATGTTGTGTTTGATTTTTAATTTTCTGGGTTTGTGTTTGATTTTGAATTTTTTGAGTTTGTTATTAATTTTGAATTTTTTTTATTTGAATTTTGAATTTTCTGGGGAAAAAAAACCCAGAATTAAAAAAAAAACCCTATAGCCGTGTTTTAAACGTAGCTCAAAGCGAGTCTATAGCCGTGTTTTTGAAAAACGCGGCTATAGGTCTGACCTTTAGCTGCGTTTTTCTATAGGCCAAATTCATCTTACAGGGTTAAAAAACGCGGCTTTAGGTATTACCTTTAGCCGTTTTTTTGGCCAAATTCATCTTACAGGGTTAAAAAATGCGGCTTTAGGTATGTCCTTTAGCCGCGTTTTTGAAAAACGTGGCCATAGACCTATTGCTGCGCTGTTTAGGCCGTGTTTGTAAACGCGGCTATAGGAAACGTGGCTCTATCCTATAGTCGCGTTTTTTAGGTTTATATGCATTTTTTAAACGTGGCTATAGACGCCTTTTTTTGTAGTGGTCACTCCACAAATATAAGTGCTTGTGGAATGTAGAGGGTAAGGGTTGAGGTTTAAGTTTATAGGAGGAAGTTTTATATACATATACACTTAGATTAAGCTAGAGTAGAATTTTTATCTTGTATATAAAAAGAAGTTTAGGAGACATGTTCCATCACTTTAGGTTTTTAGCGTTACTTTGTTGTATTTAAATAGCTGAAGTTATTTTCAATAAAATATATCAGAAAAGTTTAATAAAATTGGATCCTAATTGGTTTCCAAAGGTCAAAATTTCCTCAATCAAATCTAAAAGGTTCACAAATGTCCAGATTTCCTCAGTCAAATCCATACTTTATCCTTTTGTTATCTTTTGTTCATATTACATATCAAGTGTTTCATTATAAACAACCAAAATTCTATCTCCGTTTCTTTAATTATTTCTATTTTCTCTCCCCAAAAATTTGTGTACGTATTAGTGCAGTAATGTTGTTAGTTAAGGTTAAAGTCTAACATTGAATAACAATAATAAGAATAAGTAATTTATATAATATTGTTGGATCCATTACATAGACTAAATCATTATTGACAATCAATTTTGGTAACGACACTTATAGCTTTAGTAATACATTTTGTTTTGCTCATCTATTTGTCTACTGGGGGATCTTGTTATGCTGCAACTCCTAAAATAAATTGTTTTATGGAAGTGCATATTATAATCCTGTTACAAGTAATTATTAATGATATGTTGGTCTAATGTGAGAGGGACGGGACTCCGAATTTGAAACCATTCACCAAAGAGCAAATCCGTTCACATGCACATTGGAAGGATCATTTATGTCTAAACAAATGGAATACATGAAATTAAGTATTAATGATATGAAAAACTATCAAGCTTGTTTTTGTTTCCTCGGTGTGGGGCAGGTGCAGATAAATTTCTTATGTATTTCTCAATTTTGATGCTCCAAAATCAATAAGGATTCTTATTGTTGAATCTAATTTACAAAATTTTACCATTTGGTGTTTTCAGCTTGTAACAAATGACAGGTTTAAAAGTATTGAACACAGAGTATTGGAAAACCAGGTAGGTCCAAGAGTATCTGTGGCGTGCCTTTTTTGCACAGGTCTTCAGCCATCCCCAAAACCTTACGGGCCCATCAAGGATTTATTGTCAGAAGACAATCCTCTAAAGTACAGGGAAACCACAGTGAAAGACTATTGTAACTACTTCAATGAAAAAGGCTTTGGTGGAACTTCTGCCTTGCCACATTTCTGGCTTTGAAATAAGATAATAAAGATGAAGACAATAAAGCTTAAGTGTTAGCTAGAGTGACACTTAAGCCTTTTTAACACTTTCGGTTTGTTATAATGTAACACACTTTTTGCTTAATAACATATTGTCCGCATGGTTGTGAAGCTTGAATAGAAGCATACAAGAATAATATTGTTTATGTGGGATGTTTGAAGGCTTAATCAAAATCTGTGCCATTCTATAACATGGTTTTAAAAATCGGACCGGACCAATTGGTCCAATCGGTTCAAGTAAGAACTGAGTACTAGTTTGGTTCAATAAAAATGTCCAAAACCAATAAAAAAATCGGTAAAGTTTGGGAACCCAAGGCAAATCTGGTTTTGCCCTCGGTCTCGTTTTTAAAACTATGTTCTATACCCTCTTCTTGTCTTGAGGCCATGACGACAATTTTTTGATGGTGAATTGGTGCATATATTGCTAAAAGAATTTACTTTCCATCCTATTCTACTATGTTATTGGGAAATTCTAGAAAATTAAAGTGAAACACACACACACACACACACTTTGACCTCCACAGTGTGGCATTTGATAGGCCAAAAATGTATTGACCCCTTATTATAAATTAACCAATTAATTAACCAAATGAATTAATTAGTTTCAATTATATGCAATGAGCGTGGTAGCACAAACAAATCACCAATTAAACTAAGTATGTAGTGGAAAATGAATTGACACGGTGATTTGTTTATGAATGGGGAAAACCTACACGGCAGAAACCCCATCAAGTGATTTTAAGGTCACCACTCCCAAGAATCCACTATTATCAAAACAAGCGGTTATAAGTAAAGGAATCCTAGTACCTTATACCAACCTACAGTTAAACCCTTACCCCAATACCCAATTGGACTTGTTCTGTAATGACAATTTCTCCTTTTGATACATGGCTCCCAGTATGTCACTAACCAATTTGCGTGGATCATAGTACGCATCTTCAATCACCAACTAGAGAAGGATGTTAGCTGTAAAGTTCTTCAATTCATCACTCGATGAAGATTACGAAACTCCTTGGTCACAAAATCCTATAGTGTATAAACACAGCTTCACAAGAAAGATGAACTAGGGCAAATTCTGTCTCCGGTCATAATTTGCTTGAACAAAACTTTACTTAACACTTGTGCAACTTGTGTCTCCTTTGATGGCCCTTAAAATAATCATTATATATGTCTAGGGTTGTGAGAAAAGAAATCCCAAACATATAATCATGGATTGGATGAAAAATAGACTCGAAAATCTGAGTTTCATAAATCTCGATAGATACCCTATCTGTCAAGTTGCTATCGAGCCATGGGATTCAGACAACTCTAAGTCTCGATATATGCTAGTTGTTGAGCTAGCTGTCGAGATTTAATGAACAACACTTGTCACACTTGAATCTTGGACAAACTTGCATGACTTTAACACTTGAACTTGAAACAAGGTTTTTTGAAGCATTAAACACATCCTAGATCTACCCACTTACAAGTAAAGTGTGTTTTGTCAAAAGATTAGCCAATTACATAAAATAGTGACATATGTTCCTAACATGTGAATCACATATATCCTAACAATCTCCCCCTTTGGCAATCTATGACAAAACCTCAACAAATAAATGAACATATGAGAGAAGTCATAAATTACTCAACTCATACTCACTTGTTGAATACAATAAGATCTATCCTAACACAAACTCTTGGAAAATTTTGCAAGAAGAGAATTCATGGTAAGAAGACTTTGACAACCTGTATTTATGAAACACTTTAAACAAAACTCATCAAGGAATCTTAGTGTGAAACACAAATAATAGATTGTATACAAGATATAAGAAGCATGGTGCATAAAGAGAGAAAAGAAACAACACATGTAAGGGTAGGTGAAAAACATACATCAATATATAAAGAATATAAGTACAATGTATGTCAAAATGGTCACAAGACCCATCTACAAGAACAATGTATCTAAAAAAAGGAAAGAAAAGAAAAAGATACATAAAATCCTCACTACATCCCTCAAAATCAACACTCCCCCTAACAAAAATCTCCTCTACTAACTCTCCCTCTAACTATGACTACTCTCATATTAAAAACTATTCCCCCTTTTTGTCACGAGTGACAAAGGGTAAGAGTGTCAAGTAGACATCTCATCAGCACGGGAAGAGCTAGCAGCTCCATCATCCTCATCATTAGAAGTAGTAGCATCATCATCATCATCCTTATCCTCAGAAGCCTCTGGAGTAGGTGGAGGAGAAGAAACGAAGCCACCTATGACCACTTGGCATTGTGCAATATGACCAACACGGGTGTTCACCTGACACAACTTATCACTGAGAGTGTCAAGGTGAGCATCTATGCGCTGAAACTGCGCCATGATGTCCTTGAGAGTCACACCGCTAGTAGAAGAAGAGGGAGCGACTGTGGATGGAGTCGAAGGAGTGGGAGGAGCTATTGACCCAAACTGCCTCTATTGAAATTGTGCCTCGTTTCGTTTAATAGTAGCGGCATCTATAGCAACTTGAGAGTCACACCGCTCGTAGGTAGAAGAAGAGGGAGCGGATGTGGATGGAGTCGAAGGAGTGGGAGGAGTTGCTGACCCAAACCGCCTCTACCAAAACTGTGCCTCACTCCGTTTAACGATAGCGGCATCTATAGCACCCATAACAGAGAAGTGGTCGGACACGTGAAAGGGAACAAAAAAATGGTGTAAGATCCTCGTGATAGTCGAAGGGAAGATGCGCTTATCACGGGCTGTCGAATCCTTATACACATCTATGATAGAAAGAATGAGAAGAGAGGGAAAATCTATACTAAGATGCTCTAAAAGAGATAGCAAAAACCGAGCACGAGGCTCTGTAATAGAGTTATAATAAGATAAGGGATGAAGAACAAAGGTCATGACCATGTTCAGAAATTGAGAGCCTTGATAAGTGTAATTTTTACATGATTTTTATTATCCTCTAATTTATTAAAATTGTTAGTTTTCCTTTATTTCTTTTAATCTAATTTGATTTTTTTTATTTATATTTATCGATTCATTTGTGCTTTGAAGGATTGAGAAGATTTCAGATTAATCCACATTTTGTGGATGTAAATTGATTGACTTGAAGGCCCAATTAAATTTAAGTCCAATTCGGATTAGGATTCCAGCCTGCACATTAGTTAGTATTTTTGGTATAACTTTCGGCTCAGATGTCCAATCGAGATGATTCAAGGTGGGCTGGAAATTTAACTTAAATGGCTAAAACTTTGTAGTTCACCAAGAGCCCGAATTCTGACGTTAAATGGGCCAAAATCGTCGGTTAAGTGAAGCTTAAAAATATGGGATTTTCTTCAAACGAGAACTCAACTTGTAATAGAATTCCTTGACCTATTTAAAGGCTCTTTAGGGCAAATTCAAGGGGGGCCATATTGAAGAATATTTTTTGGGAGTCTTTCTGAGGAGGAGGATCTGAAGACAAAGGCAAGAGTTTCATGTTGATTAACCAATTCAAATGAAAAACATAAGTTTTATTTGTTTTCTTTTCAATTTTATTTTGAAATAAATTTTATTTTCTAGAGCGTTGATGTAGTCTAGCAATGAACACACAATTTATATTCTGAGTTATTTTATTTTTAATATTTTCATGATTGAGTGTTTAATTCTTATTCTTAATGCTTACTATCTTTTTTATGGATTCTTGTTTGATCAATTAAATTAAAATGAGACTGAGAGGTGATTTGTTATTTTAGTTCTAGAATTAAACACCATTAGTTGAGCGAAAGTAGAAATGCTTTACCGTGATTAGTGTGATTTTTCAGAAAATTTAAAGTATGTAATGAGTCTCTAGTTAATTAAATTTGCATAGAGATATGGAATTGTTAGCTGAAGATATTTTTGATATTATTCCAGAGAAGATATTGAATAGTTAAGGAATTTTTAATCATCAACGGGAGATTATTAGAATTTAATAATTAGGAAGAATAAATTGTGTGGGATTTGTTAGGTGAAATCAACTGCTCTAGATCCATTCTTATCATATTTTTACACTTTTAGATTTTTACGCTTTGTTAATTTCTTTTATTCGTAGATTTATTTTTATTAAATAGTTTAATTTAATTTAGATAGTAGAAAGTTCCATTTATTTTTGATTTTCCAAATAGTAATTTATTTAGTGAGTTTTGGTATTCAATAACATAGTTAATCCTTGTGGGTTCTACATTCGTTTTCTAAAAAAAGCACTTTATTACTTGTTACGATTCTGTGTGCTTGTAGATTATTTTATGCAAACAAGCCTTTAGTAAAGCTTGAACAGTAAGTGAATTGACGCTCACCCCAATCAGAAGCGTGCTCACAAAAAGAAGAAATAAGCTCGTCTTTGGACACAGTCCTCAGACGGTCACAACCGAGGTAGTTAGGATGCTTTACCCTCAGAACACGGAGCACATTGGATACAATATCCGGTGTGACAACAATGCGCGTACCTTGAACGCGAGTAACAAAAAGAGGTATTGAAAAATCAAATCCATGTATGTTGGAGTAAAACTCCTGGATCAGCATGGATGGACAAGTGACCGGGACGTCACATAGTGACTCCCATTCCCTACTGTGGATGACAGTGGGAAGGTCAATATCGGAGAAGTTTGACAAGATGACTTGGCGTTCAGAATGAATGCCTCGTCGGGAAAAGTTCTCAAAGAAGTCCGATTTTGCTTTCTCATCACAGAACCGGACATGAGATGGTGTAGGATCAGAAGAGGTGGATGTCCTAGAACGAAGAGGGTTCCGAGACGGAGTAGATTTGTGTTTGGTTGCCATAGAAGCAGACTAACGCAAACAGAAGAGAGAGAGAGAGAGAGGGAGAAAGAGACAATCAGAAAAGTCCAAAGTAGTAGAAATATAGTGAATAGAAAGAACGTATGTATGGGAATGCATGAACATGTGACATGCAAAGGTAATTGCATCATGGGCTCAGCCCAATCTAATCCTACTAGCATTCAATCAGTTGCACATATATAACACACATCTAAATGCATGAAAATATAGTTGTAATGCAAATGAAATGCAATGCATGAAGTTTTTAAGATAAAATTTTAAAAACCCATCCCAATAAATATGCAAAAATCTCATCAATTTGAAAAATCCCAAACATTTTCCAAAAATCCCAATTTTTAGATCAAAAGACATGAGAATGCATGAAAATGATGGATTAAGACACTTACCAAGTGAAGAAAACTTGATTAAGACCAAAAAATCCTTGAGGAAGAGATTGGGAGAGAGAGAGAGAGAGAGAGAGAGAGAGAGAGAGGTTTTGGGAGGTGAGAAGTCTAGAGAGATCAAGAGAGATCGAGCGAAGTGAGAGCCGAATCGCGTTGACCCTTTATATACAAGCTCAGTAATTCTCGACAGATCGAGAGGTCTCGAGCTTTAAAGGGTTCAACAGATGAAGCTATTGAGTAGATCTCCAAGGCAAAAAGAAGCTTGATGGATCGATGAGCTATCGAGAAGCTATTGAAGGGACATAAACTTTCTCGATAGATTGACCTAGCTATCGAGAGGTGTCGAGATTGCGATAAAAAGTAGCTGAAGAGCTCAATAGATAAGCTAGGTATCGAGAGATGTCGAGGAGCTGTCGAGATTGCATAAAAATAGTTTTTCAAACAAGAGAAAAACACGGACATGAATGCAATCAAATATGCAACTCAACTAAGGATCCAAACAACATTTTAATCTCTTAAAAACATCTCTCAATCAAGAAAAATGTAAGCACATAGATCCTAAAACACACACACAAACTAAACAAGTCTAACCAATTTTATATTTCAAAAACAAGTTAAGACAATTTAGTAAGCATACATTAACACATGTAAACCTTGTGATGGCCAAATCACATTGTACTTGCACATGTATCAAGAGTAGCAAAGAATATTGCGTGTTATGTGTAAAAAACATTACAAAATTGCATAAGTGTATACATGCTATGATGATTTGGGATATGAGAAAATCATTTTAACTCACACACAATCATAACTGTTTTATGAGACTATCACCTTCGAGGTACACCCTATAACTCCCACATCTCCTAGAATACACGCTTGCAATCATATATAAAGCATTTTTATTCTTTTTATTTTATTTTATTTTATTTTCTTTGCATATTTTTCTTTCTGAGCAAATCATGCATGGGCATATAAGATAAAGAAAAGAAATACCCAATGATGTTAAGCATTTGACATTGCACTTTTACTATGCCGAAGCATACAGATGTCATTGACATTGCACTTTTGCTATGCCAAAGCATATAGATGTCATTTCATGATTGGTGGGCAACATTGGTGAGATGTTTATTTATGCCTTTCTCTTAGGATTTTGTAGTCTTTTCCGTCAAAAAGAGTGATACAAGTGTTAAGTATAAGAGATCACTTAGTCTTACTCATCACAGACACGAGCCACAAAGCTCACTTGTTTAGTTGTGCATGGAGATGCTTATCTAAGTTACAAGAGATACAAAGTTTAGAAAACTTTGTTTCAATGGCCATCAAAGGTACACAAGTACCAATGCACACAAACACACACATTCAATTTTTCAAATTTTTTTTTTATTTTCAATTTTTATATAAAAAACAAAACAAAGCAAAACTGAAAACAAAACCAAACAAAAACATGTTAAACAAAACAAAGCAAAGCATAAAACTAGATGCAAATGCATGAGGAGGAAGGAGGAGAGGAAGAGATCAATCCATGGAGATGACACCAATGTTTTGACGAAGGAATTCAAACTGTTTGCTGTTAAAAGGTTTGGTAAATAAATCAGTTTTTTGATCATTAGTGTGAATAAACTCAAGAGTAAGAGTACCATCTTCGACAAGCTCCCTAATGAAGTGAGTTGAATCTCTATGTGTTTAGTTCGAGAATGTTGAACCGAATTCTTAGAGATATTAATGGCACTGGTATTGTCACAGTAGATGGTAAGATGCTCTTGACAAATACCATAATTATAGAAGAGTTTTTGCTTCCATAGGAGTTGTGTGCAACAGCTACCGGCAGCAATGTACTCAGCTTCTGCAGTGGATAATGAGATGGAATTCTACTTTTTACTCATCTAGGAGACAAGATTATTACCCACATAGAAAAACCCCCCTGAAGTACTCTTTCTATCATCAGCATTCCCAACCCAATCAGCGTTCGAATACCCAGCTAAAACATCATTTGTGTCTTTGCTGTACCACACACCAAACTCGGTAGTGGTTTTGAGATACTTTATGATTCTTTTCAAAGAAATCATATGAGACTCTTTGGGATTAGCCTGATATCTAGCACAAACGCCTACATTGTAACTAATGTCAGGTCTACTAGCAGTAAGGTAAAGAAGACTACCAATCATGCTTCTATATAGAGATGAATCTACACTTTTACCTAACAAGTTAATAGTGAGTTTAACATTTGGACTCATAGGGGTTCTAATAGAACTAGTAGATTTCAAACCAAACTTTTTCACAAGATTCTTAGCATGTTTAGATTGTGATAGGAATATACCTGAATCTTGTTGACGAATTTGCAATCCAAGGAAGTGAGTCAGTTCTCTAATCATGCTCATCTCGAACTCAGCTTGAATGAGTTTTGAGAAGTTATGAGTAAGCTCATCCTCAGTTGACCCAAAGATGATATCATCAACATAGATGATAGGCCACAATCTGAATGACCTCTTGTGATTAAACCAATTAATTACTTAGCCAAGTTATTAATTAATCAATTTATCATGCAATTGCGTGGAAGCATAAAAAAATCACCCAAAACTAAATATGCAGCGGAAATTAAAAAGACACGGTGATTTATTTACGAATGGGGAAAAACCTCGCGGCAAAAACCCCATCGGGTGATTTTCAGGTCACCACTCCTGAAACTCCACTATTATCAAATCAAGCGGTTACAACTAAAGGAATCCCAAGTACCTTACCAATTTACAGTTGAACCCTTACCCCAATACCCAATTGGATTTGATCTATGGTGACAGTTCTCCCTTTTGATGCACGGCTCCCAAGTACATGACTAACCAATTTGATGCGCGAATCCCAGTACGCGGCTTACTCTTTTGCACGAATCCCAGTACGTGACTAACTCCACAGCAACCCTTTGATTGTTGTAGTTGATTTGCGGTAGCTTCACATAGAAACACCAATAAGATCTTCAATATTGATGCAAGAGACTTTGCTTGGTTATAGAACCCAAAGGCGTACAAGAAACGCAGTAAGAACTATTTCTTCTGTAGGAAGAGGCTAGGGTTTCAAAAAGAAAACCTTATGGAGCTCTTTAGGGTTTGGTTTTTCTTTTTCCCACCTCCTTTAAATAGGAGCTTTAATGGGCTCTCCTATTCCAAATAGGTTTACACAAACCTTAGGCTTTCCTAGTCCAATAAGGATTATACAAACCCTTAAACAAATAGCCTTTTAGATTAAAAACGTTGTGGCTATAATCTGAAAACCCGTAAGCTCGATCGATCGAGACAGCTATCAAGCTTTAATGAATCTCGACAGGTCGAGATTCTATCGAGCAGGTATTGAGACTTGCAAATTTTACTTTTCTTAAGCAGTTCTTAAGTAGTCTTCATGTCTTCAATTTAACCACTTATAATGATCATCTTAAACCTATTTAGATTTACCCAAATACAAGTAAAGTGCGTTTTGTCAAATGATATGCCAATTACATAAAAATATGTCACCAACAATCTCCCCCTTTGGCAATCTGTGACAAAATCACAAGAGTACATTGAATGTCCTAGAATACATTCTACTCAAGATTACAGAATAAATAAGCCTAGTCTAAAAGATCTAAACTATGGAAGTTGCTGCAAGAAGAAGGTTCGGAATCTTGACTTGGCTTTAACTTGTCTTTCCTGAAAGGCACTAAACAAAACACATCAAGGTACCATGTGGAAAATAATGACAAGTTAAACAAGAAACATGTGTATAAAGAGAGAAAAGAAACAACACATGTGAGATAAAGAGTGAAACACATACATCATCATCAAATATAGAAACAACACATGATGTATGTAAATGGTTACAAAACCAAAAGATACACAACACAAAATATATGTCAATATCAATGTGTATCAAACTAACTCTTCCCTTTAGTTACATCAAAAAAATTCTTCCCTTTAACATGAAGTTCTCCCCCTAAGTCTATTACTCCCCCTGAGGAATGACATTCAATTCTCAAATTTCTCCCCCTTTTTGATACGATTGTCAAAGGGCATAAAAAGCCAAAAGACATGACAGGAGATAAATAGAAAACTGACAAAGAAGGAAACAAGGAGAACAAGGAACCATAGACCTACAAGAAAAAGAAAAACAAGATGCTATGGTCACAAAAAAAACGCAAACATCAAAAAAAAAATGAAGGCAAAGACACAAGAATAGAAGCTCGATCGATTGACTAGGTGTCGAGAAGCTATCGAGAGGTCAAAAACTTTCTCGATCGATCCACCAGGTGTCGAGATTATGATAAGAAAAGGCTTGAGAAGCTCAACAGATAACCAGGTATCGAGGAGGTGTCGAGCCAGGTTTAAAATGCAGTTTTTCGAGAATCGAAAAACACAGACATGAATGCAATCCAACAAACACCTTAACCATTGATCCAATCAATATATAAAGCTCTCAAAATCATCTTTCAACAAAGAATTGAGCACATGGATCCTCAAAAACACACACACACACACACTAAACAAGTCTAACCAATTTTATTTTTCAAAAACAAGTCAAGACAGTTTAGTGAGCATACATTAGCACATGTAAACACTTGTGATGGCCAAATCACATTGTACCTGCACATGTATCAAAAGTAGCAAAGAATATTGCGTGTTGTGTGTGAAAAATATCGCAAGATTACATATGTGAATACATGCTATGACGATCTGAGATATGAGAAAATAACTTTAACTCACACACAATCATAACTGTTTGATGGGGAGTATCACCTTCGAGGTACATCCTATAACTCCCACATCTCCTAGAATACACGCTTGCAACCATATTTAAAGCATTTTTGATCTTTTTGCTTTTTATTTTCTTTGTATATTTTCTTTTATTTTTAGTATATCATACATGGGCATAAAAAGAGAGAAAAGAAATACCCAAGATGTTAAGTATTTGACATCGCACTTTTGCTATGCTGAAGCATATGAATGTCTTTGATATTGTACTTTTGCTATGTTGAAGCATACATGTGTCATATAATGATTGGCGGGCAACAGTGGTGAGATGGTTATTTATGCCTTTCTCTTTGGATTTTCTAGTCCTACCCATCAAAAAGAGTGATACGAGTGTTAAGTTTAAGAGATAATTTAATCTTACTCATCACAAACAAGAGCCACAAAGCTCACTTGCTTAGTTGTGTATAGAGATGCTCATCTAAGTTACAAGAGATATAAAGTTTAGAAATTTTGTTTCAATGGCCATCCAAGTTACACAAGTACCAAAGTACACAAAACACACACTGTTTTTGTATTTTTTTGATTTTTCAATTTTTTTTATAAATTTTATATGAAAAACAAAAATAAGCAAAACTGAAAAATAACCAAACAAAAACATGTTAAATAAAGCAAAGCAATGCATAAAACTAGATGCAAATGCATGAAAGCATGATTCCAAAAACAAATAAGAAATGAAGAAAGAAAGTCTAACTTTAGATAGAAAGAAATGGAGCAGAGGACAAACAAAAAAGACAATTAAGTCTTAGGATCCTTTATCACCCACACAGCACAGTTTTTGGCCGTGAAGATGAAAATGCACGTGTCCTAGTATGACTACTATAGGACATAGAGGAATTAGAATTCTCCTGAAATTGAGTCAAAAAGCTCAAAACTTTTAATAACTCACCAAGAATAGGTACAGAGCCTTTAGACAAAGGATGAGACCTATTGGACACTCGCTTATGAGGAAACAACTTGAAACAATTAGGGCGAGTGTGACCAGAATCACCACAATGGTGACAAACATGAGTAGTTTTAGAGTTACTCGGCTTCCTAGAAGGAGGTCTAACCTTAGAGGTTGACAACCTAGGACAATTTGGCCTAATATGACCAACAATATGACAATGATGACAATTGGGGACAAATTCAGAATTTTTATTCAACATAGGAGGAGTTTTAGATATAGGTTTAGAAACTTCAGCGTTAACATCAGAATTTTTACCATTGTCTATCCTAGGAATATTAGCCTTCAACTCTTCATTATTTCTTTTAAATGGGGGAACATAAAAATCTTTTTCTTTTGAGTTAGGCTCAACAACAAGTTTGGCACTAGTTAAATTTTCAACTTCAGTTTTAAATTCTACTAGTTGCTCTTCCAAACTTTTAATTTTGTCCACCTGAGATGAAATTTGATTTTTAAAATTCTCATTCAAATTATTGGCTTCATCCAATTTTGCAATCAAATCATCTTTTTCAAGCTTGACCTTTTTAAAATTAACTTTTAATTTTGTAGAAGATTCAAGAGATTTCATACAAAAATTATAAAGCTTGCAATAGGCATCTTGAATATCATCATCATCATTCAACATAAGATCATGCAAATCAAAACAATCAAGAGTTTCCATGACACCAGGGGTCAATGGATTAATACAGCAAAGATTAAAACCTAATTAGAGTGTGTCTGCTCTTATACCACTTGATAGGCCACAATCTGAATGACCCCTTGTGATTAAACCAATTAATTACTTAGCCAAGTTATTAATTAATCAATTTATCATGCAATTGCGTGGAAGCACAAAAAAATCACCAAAAACTAAATATGCAGCGAAAATTAAAAAGACACGGTGATTTGTTTATGAATGGGAAAAAACATCGCGGCAAAAACCTCACTGGATGATTTTCAGGTCACCACTCCCGAAATTCCACTATTATCAAATCAAGCGGTTACAAGTAAAGGAATCCCAAGTACCTTACCAATCTACAGTTGAACCCTTACCCCAATACCCAATTAGACTTGATCTATAGTGACAGTTCCCCTTTTTGATACACGGCTCCCAAGTATGTGACTAACCAATTTGATGTGCGGATCTCAGTACACGGCTTACTCCTTTGCACGAATCCCAGTACGTGACTAACTCCACAGCAACCCTTTGATTGTTGTAGTTGATTTGCAGTAGCTTCACAAAGAAACACCAATAAGATCTTCAATGTTGGTGCAAGAGACTTTGCTTGGTTATAGAACCCAAAGGTGTACAAGAAACGCAGCAAGAACTATTTCTTCTATAGGAGGAGGCTAGGGTTTCAAAAAGAAAACCTTATGGAGCTCTCTAGGGTTAGTTTTTTCTTTTTCCCACCTCCTTTAAATAAGAGCTTTAATGGGCTCTCCTATTCCAAATAGGTTTACACAAACCTTGGGCTTTCCTAGTCCAATAAGGATTATACAAACCCTTAAACAAATAGCCTTTTAGATTAAAAATGTTGTGGCTATAATCTGAAAACCCGTAAGCTCAATCGATCGAGACATCTATCGAGCTTTAATGAATCTCGACAGATCGAGATTCTATCGAGTAGGTATCAAGACTTGCAAATTGCACTTTTCTTGAGCAGTTCTTGAGTAGTCTTCATGTCTTCAATTTAACCACTTATAATGATCATCTTGAACCTATTTAGATTTACCTAAATACAAGTAAAGTGCGTTTTGTCAAAGGATATGCCAATTACATAAAAATATATCCCTAACAATAGACTTGGGCAATTATCAACTCACCATCTTCCCTTTTAATGAAGAGAGTTTGATCAGTTTTTTCCTCTTGTGAACCCATGTGACACTAAGTATTGTGTGAGCTGATCATACCAAGTTCTAGGGGCTTGTTTTAAACCATAAAGTGCCTCTTGAGGTACAACACATGATCTGAAAAGTGTGGATCAATGAATCCTTTTGGTTTAGTTGTATAGACATCTTTTTTAAGGAGCCCATTCAAGAAAGTAGTCTTTACGTCCATTTGGTAAAGCTTGAACTTTAAGTGACATGTTAGGGCTAAGAGAATTTTGATGGACTCCATATGGCTGATGGACTCCATATGGGCAACTGGGGCAAATGTCTCATCATAGTCTACTACTTCCATTTGTGAGTATCCTTGAGCTACAAGAAAAGCTTTGTTGCGAATCACATTACCCGCTTCATCAGTCTTATTGCGGAATATCCACTTTGTGCCGATGATGTGCTCACCCTCCGGTTTAGGTACTAGAGTCTAGACATCATTCCTTTGAAATTAAAGCAGTTCATCATGCATTGCTTCAACCCAACTTTCATCCTGAAGAGCTTCCTTAACTTTAGTGGTTTTAACCTGTGACAAATAATAAGAATAATACACAAAGTTAGCAACGTATTTATCAACTATACGCTTCCTTAATGTGAGTTCATTCATGTTTCCCACAATAACTTTAGGAGGATGATTTAATTTAATCTTGGAAGAAGGTCCTTTCTCTTCATGAGATTTAGAATCTGGTGAAGTGGTTATATCTGCAGAATCTTCCATAACACTCAGAGTATCAGGAGTACTTGGAAATGTGGGCTCTTGTTTAATAATTTCTTGAACTTCCTTTAGCTTAGGAGGAAGAATTTCTTTGGGGAATTCCTCACTAACTTTCTCAGAACCAGAATCTGAAGATTCATCAATAATAATATTCACTATATCCGTTACCTTCATGGTTCTTTTGTTGTATACTCGATAAGCCTTGCTTGTAGAGGATTAGCCCAGAAATATTCCTTTATCGCTTCGAGAGTCAAATTTTCCCAATGTTCTCTCTATCCTTGAGAATGAAACAAGTACTTCCAAAATTTTTGAAATACTTTACATTTGACTTTCTTTCTTTCCATAACTCATATGGAGTCTTCTTGGTATTGGGTCTGAAATACACCCTATTAACCGTATGACATGCAATGTTAACGGCTTCTCCCCACAAGTTTATAGCCACATCCTTATTGTGCAACATGGCTCTAGCCATATCCTGAATAATCTTGTTCTTTCTTTCTACTACACCATTTTGCTGAGGAGTAATAGGAGTAGAGAATTCTTGAGATATACCCGATCTTGTGCAAAAGGACTCCATATATGAGTTCTTGAATTCTTTACCATGGTCACTTTGAATTTGATCAATCTTTAGGCTTTTTTCATTTTGTAATCTTGTATACAAGGCTTCAATGTGCTCAAGAGCGTCAGACTTGGATCATAGGAGGATAACTTATGTGTACCTAGTGAAGTCGTCTACCACAATCATAATGTATCTCTTATCACTAAGAGACTCGGTTCTAGTTGGACCTATAAGATCCAGATCTAAAAGCTCCAATGGTCCAGAAGTAAAATATGTATGGGTGCCCGAATGGTTAACTTTCGTCTGTTTCCTAAGCTGACATGGTCCACACACCACATTGCTTACTCTACTGAGTTTTGGTATCCCTAAGACTGATTCATACTTAGATACAATTGAAAGATGTTTGTAACTAGCATGTCCTATCCTTTGGTGCCCTAGATCTTAATTTGGTAAACGAATGTTATTGCACACAATATCAGCATTAACAACTAATCTATAACAATTGTTTAAAGTGCGAACATCACTCATGAGTTTCTTTCCAGACTCATCCATGACAAGACACTTTCCTTTCAAGAATAGTACCATGAAATCTTGATCACATATCTAACTTATGCTCAATAGGTTCACTCTTAGACATTCTGCGTATAGAACATTTGCAATGTCCGGCAATCTAGGTAGAGAGACGATTCCCTTTCCTTTAATATGTGATTTGCTCCCATCACCAAAAGTGACATTGCCACATTTCTTAGAATCGAAAATCTTGAAGAGAGATTGGTCTTTAGTCATGTGTCTTGAGCATACACTGTCAAGGTACCACAAACACGTGTCTATAACTTCAAATGTGAACTTCATCATGAAGCACACTTCCTGCTTAGATGACAGATCAGTGGGAATGGTGTTTTCTCTCATCTGCCTTTTATGAACTAAACCTTTAACCTTCACTCTTCTCAGATGAACTCTTTTGCATATTTTCATTCTGAGACAGTCTAGTTTCTTCTTTATCAACCTAAGATTGTTGGGAAATTTAGACCCCGGTTGATAGAATTAACAAGTTTTAAACCCAAGTTGTTAATTAGATTTATTATGAATAAAACTTGTTAAAACAAACAAACATCAATATCATGTCAAAATCATGTAGCGGAAAAATAAATAAGACAAGATATGATGACCTAGGAAAACCAATGAAACCAACCATTTTCACAGTAAAAAACCTGGGGGGAAACCTTCCCGAAAAGCAATCCACTATAGTAAAGAGAAGTTTCAGATCTAGTACAAAACCTTTGTCCCTAGACTCTACAATCCCCGTAGATGAACTCACAGCAGAAACCTTCTACCGCTTCAGAACCTCTGAACTCTTCAATATATGAACCCCACCTTTTGATGTTGCACGGATCCCAATATGTGACTAACTCATTTGCACAAATCCCAGTACGTGACTCACTCACCAACTTAAGGAAGAAGAACGTTGGCTGCAAAGTTCTTCACTTCATCAATAATGAAGATTAAGAAGCACTTGGTTACAAAACTCTAAGGCGCAAAGACGCAGTAGCTTCTTTCAGAGAGAATAAGGCATCAATCACTTTTTGCATATGTTCTCCTTGTATTCTTTCACGTGACGGTCTCTAAAATAAGTCTTATATAGATCTAGGGTTGTGAGAAAAGAAACCCTACTCAAATACATAAGCCTGGCCCAAAAACAGAAATTTGAATTCTCTAACCTTGACAGATAGTAGCTATCGAGGAGGTGTTGAGAAGGTGTCAAGATTTAATGAATCTTGACAGATAGTAGCTATCGAGGAGGTGTCGAGAAGGTGTCGAGGGGACAGAAACTTTCTCGATTGATCGACCAGCTATCGAAAAGCTAACGAGATTGCGATAAGCATCAGCTGAAGATCTCGACAGATAGCCAGGTGTTGAGGAGGTATCGAGCAGCTATCGAGTTTTAAAATTCAGCACTTTCTCACTTGATTTTTGGACAGACTTGCATGGCTTTAACACTTGAACTTTGAAACCTTGTTTCTTGAAGTACTAAAAACACCTAGAACTACCCAATTACAAGTAGAGTGCGTTTTGTCAAAGGATTAGCCAATTTACATAAATAAGTGACATATGTTCTTGAAAAGTGAGAACACATATGTCCTAACAATCT
>NW_027070591.1:0-63958 GCF_002906115.3 Quercus suber | reverse complement strand
TTGGCAAGTTTCTTCCATTGGAAATTGATAGGATTGACGAACTCAACTTCCCTGGATGACCTCATCCAAACCAACGAGGCAGTATTGACAGACGAATTAACCAAGTGCCTCTGACGATATAAGCCACATTACTGACGAAGGTAAAGAAGCCATTCGATGCAGTTAAATAAATGCCTCGAACAGTTATAGAAATAGTTGTACAGACCGTTAGGAACCCATCAAAACTCACATCATTGACCATAAGGCGTTATCAAAAGAAGCATTAAAACCACCATAACAGCCACAACGGCTAAGGGCTACGGAATGTATATATACACCCTCCCAACACCAATATAAGTTATGGAGACTCACCTAAAAGTGCTCCTAGTTATCTTGACATTCTGTTATTTTCCTAAAAGTTTCTCATACTGACTTTGGCATCGAGGCATTGTGCCAGGCACCACACCGGTGACCATCTCAAGGGATTGCTACATTTACTGCGACGTAAACAAGGATTAGGCTCCATCTAGACGTGTTTGTCATTACTGAAAAATTTGCACCTTATCAATTTGGCGCCATCTGTGGGGACAACATTTTTTCGTACTTAGGTTCGAAAGTGTAGTTTCCAATCAACTCCTACATTCAGATGGAGTCCAACCAAGATTCAGCAGCCTTAGCTCAACAAGTCCAAGCTCTTGCGGCCACCATCGAAGAGCTCACTAGACAGAATCAGGATATGAGGCTACACCTTCAGTAGGAGGAGAATCGGTCCAGAGCCAACCAGGAGGATGAGGGAGATAGCCATAGAAGAAGTGACTGTCAAGGACCTACTACTCCAGATGAATAGAACTTGGACCTTCTTCGAGAAATGAGGAGGGAGAGGGACGAATTGAGGAACGCCATTAAGGAGAAAACGGACTAGAGCCTAGATAGAATGGTTAGGGCAACAGACTTGCCCTTTACTATAGCCATCTTAGAATGCCCAGTGCCGTCAAAATTTTGATCGCCTCAGCTTAAGCCATTTGACGGACTTAAGGACCCCCAGGACCACCTCAACACCTTCAAGACGATGTTGGGCCTTCAACATCCCCCTGACAGATACTGTGTCGTTCCTTCCCCACCACTCTCAAAGGAGCTGCAAAGGAATGGTTCACAAAATTGCCAACATCGTCCATCGATAGCTTCGAGCAGTTGAGCAACGCCTTTTTGCGCCACTTCATCGGGGAGCAACGCCCTAAGAGGCCAGCAACCACTTGCTCACCATTAGACAAGGGGAGAAAGAAACCCTGAGTCGTACGTGAAATGCTTTACTCGGGAGACCCTGAAGGTAGACGAAGCTGACGACAAAGTGCAGTTGATGACCTTTAAGGCGGGGCTGAAGTCTAAGAGTTTGTGGTTTCACTCGCGAAGAATCATCCTAAGATGATGGCAAAGATGCTCTTGAAGGCACAGAAGTACATGAATGCTGAAAATGCATTAGCCGCCATAAGGGACGTAGAAAAGCCAACAGACAAGGGAAGGAAGGAGGACGATTGTAAAGGACAAAAAAGGAAGTGTCCAGATTGTTAGACCGTGACGGGGGTAAACGGAAAGATGAAAAAACTCTTCGAACAGTAAAATTCACTCCTTTAGTTATGCCAGTAACAAAATTTTGGCATAAATTAAGGATAAGCACTCCCTCAAATGGCCTAGGCCATTACACTCATCCCCCAACGTCCAAGACAAGAAGAAGTACTGTCGATTTCACAAAGATCATGGCCACTACACAGAAGATTGTAGGGACCTAAAGGAACAAATAGAAGAGCTTATACGAAAAGGGAAACTGAGAAGTATGTGAAGTATTGTGGATCACATTCCAATAATTGGGTTCTCTTCTTCTTCTTCTTCTTCCCATAGTTCTTTTATATTCCGTTAAAGTCCTTCGAAAAAAATAGAGTTTTGCTTGAAAATAGATTAATGCTAAGAACGTACGTAAATATATAACTAAAGTAAAAGAATCCTAAGAACCCACCATTTGGCATGTTTGAAGATTTTAATACTTGCCATAAAGTATTCAAATTTGCTCTAAATCATGTAGATTAATAATTCCATAGGGCAAATTATAATTCATACATTTTATTTAGTTTGTGTAACTTGTTTTTTTTCTTGTTGACTTAAAAAAGAAATTAATTGAAGCAAATTTAAAGTAAATAATATTCTAACTTAAATTCCAAAGATTTTAAACTTTTTTAACTAACAACTAACATCAAACTGACGAAGCAACAAATGTTAGGCCTTTTAATAGTTGTACTCTGATTATATAGTGTATTGTAAATCCAATTTAAAATACTAGTATTACTATTTTCGTGTATGTTCTAATAAGTATTAATGTTTACTAAAAAAAAAAATAAGAATATTTATTCCACATTAGTTGTGTATGTCTAGTGTTCGCTGTTTATAACCTCAGCTTACAACTACAAACATTATGCCCTTTTATAGTTATACTCTGATTATGTAATATATTATAAACTCGGTTTAAAACACTAATACTACTATTTTTGTGTGTGTTCTAATAAGTATTACTGTTTACTAAAAAAAAAACTTGCAAATAATTATTTGTTAATATTTGATAATTAATTTCTTTTAAAAATAAAATAAAAGCATAAACATTAGCAACAACAACAAAATAACATAAACATAAATTTTACAATAAAGACAGAGTAGTGATAGCCCTAGTACTCTAGGGGCACTGTTTTAAATTTATAGATACTTAATTCTTTGCCCCAAAAGACGAACACAAAACCTCACTAAACTAAATATATCATATTATATATCACTTGCTTTGGTTAAGCCTAGCTACTGCCGCCATAGAGGAGGCAACTCCACCAGGAGTAGTGCTCATGTCAAACTTGTTTCTTATTTCTGCTTCTAGAAAAAAGAAAAAAAAAAATGATGGAATGTGGTGGTGGTGAACTTAAATAAATGTAGATTTTAAAAAAATGACATTTAAATTGAGAGATATAAAACTTATATTAAAGGTGGTTTTTCTTATATATAATTTGATTCTTCTCTATAATTGACAGAGAGAGAGAGAGAACTTGAAATCCTATAATAAACGCAAAAAGTAATTATGAATTCAATTATTTTATTTGATTATGAAAAAAATACTAGATAATATCTATTACATCATTTTCTAACTATTATTCTTCTAACTATTATTCTATATAATAAGTGATGCAAGAGATATTCATATTTACTATAAATTTAGTATATATTAGTTTTACAAAGTGATGTGTAAACTTTAAACCTAAAACAAGAAAATTAGTTGAAAATATTATTTATGAGATTCTTCTAAATTTTGTTTATTATTAGGTTAATGTTGCACCAATAACAGTCACTAAACATTTTGAAATAATAATGCTTATAATGCTTAAAAAAATAATAAATAAATAAAAAACACCATCACCCAGGTAACTTGGTTATCATAAGAAAAAATCAATAATGCACAAAAATTAATTACCGCTAGGACATCGCAGAGAGTAGTCTTATTCTCATCACGCATCATTATAACATCGAGGGTTAATATCAGCAGCATATTGTGCCATAGAAGCCACTCCACCAGGTGTTATTTCGTTAGTCCTGGTGGCTCTCATCTCAGCGGCTTGTATTGCAGCAGCGCCACCTTGAATAACTGGTTTGTCACCGCACGAAAGAGCAGCGGCCTCTAGTGCCTCACCAACTGTTATAGAATTTCTATTAGAGCACTTGTAACAGTAGAGCTAAGTGGCACATCTGGGGTAACATAACGACCCAAAACCTGTAGGTTCTCAAAAATAAATACATGCCCCAAAGTCTATGTTAGAGCTAACAATATTGCTAAATCCAAAACCAATAAAAATAAGAAAATAATTACTAGGTCATAAGATGTGATTAATGGACAATCATTGAAATTCTCAGAAGGTTGTGAATAAAATAATTAAATACAAGAATTCTTGTAATCTAATAATTCATCTGATTGTTGAATTGTTGAGAAAAAATATAATATGTTGTGATTAATTAGTATCAAACTACCAACATTGTAAATAATTTTTTTATAATTTTGTATTTTAAAATTCGACATATTTTAATATGAGATTAGTGCCAAATTAACTAAATGATTTTTTTTTAATGTTAAAAAACACCAGCTTTTAGTAGTAGCATTAATATCACTCTAATAATAATCATGTCAATACGTAAAAGAATCATGCTAATAAACTTGTACATGTAATATTAATTACTCAAAATATATGAAGGAAGAGCAAATTAAATTAACCTGTCCACCGACTTCTTCAGTGATGACACGGGTACCACCACCAACTTGAGTTTCTTGTACAGCAACACCTTCGTTTCTGGCAATATCAGTGGCTTCACGGTGGCCAACAGCACCAACTCTCTCATTCACAGACGCAGCGGATTGCATCACAACTGCAGGGCCACCCTTTTGGGTTTGTCCCAAAACCATGTTCCCAGCAGCTTGCATGGTGGCTGCGTCTTGTGGTGCAATGGGTTTTGACGCCAAATCACCAGACACACTGAAAACGTCGCCGTATTTGATGGCTTCTTGCTTAGAAGAACAACTACTATGGTAGTCACGGGGTCTTTGTGGCTGATGGTAAATTTGGTCAGTTTTTGAGTCAAAGAGAGAGAGAGGCTGTGCTTGTTGACGAAGAGGTGGATTGGTCATGCAGTGTGTATATATATTATGGAGAATCTGATACGTGTGGGATAGAGAATGAGATTCTTGAATATTGAATGTTTGTTTTTTTTTTTTGGTTACAGGTGGTCATGTGTGGCTGTGAAGCACTAGGTTGAGTGACACTTGGTTTTGAATATGGGGTTAAGCTATATGACATTTCACCACGTGTTACATGCTTGGCAAGGCCTGAAACTAGCCAAGTTTGAGTGATCGAGTTCCAGAAATTATCCCCTATGTATAAGGTCATGTGTGGTTATTGGCTTTATTACTATTTTGTTTGTCAATTGATAAATTGAGAGATGGCATATCTGATCAAAACAAACCCCATGTTTTAATAGGATAGAATTTTAATTTATGATCGATGTTGAATGGTTCTTTCTTATTATATATATATATATATATATATTGTGGGGACGCAGACCCAAATATATATTGAACCTTGGGCCTTGTTCGNATATATATATATATATATATATTGAACCTTGGGCCTTGTTCGAGGAGGTACAATGGTCCAAGAATAGATCAATAGTAAGAAAGAAGTAAGGCTTTAAACTTCACGAGTAAGCTATGGCTGTAAAGGCTAGGAGAGATAGGTCGAGAAGGAATATCTCCTCAACTAAACGAAGAAGGGGTCAAAAAGTGTGTTTTGTCGTCCAAAATGACGTTTTAGAAAATTCTATTGATAAGGATATGCACTGCAAACTTACGGACAAATGAGAGCCAAGAAATATCTAACTAAAAGTTGCTACCACCGCATTGAAGGCTCTACAGCTAACTCTCTAGCCATATTTATGAGGAGAAGACCACTGAACAGTACTGCCTTGGTCACCCTAACTCATAGAGGGCCTGTGAGGGTATTCAATGGGACAAGTACTCAAGTAGTGGCTTGGATGATCGACAAGTGGAAGGCCAAGATCATTCAAAGGGAGATATATAATGTAAGAGATCCCTGGGGAAAGAGGAATTGAGAAATAGAAAGAGAAACACTGTAACAATCAAGAACTGAACTTGTAAACAAATTTGAGAATCAATATACAAGAACTGATCTCTTCGGACTGTACCAGGACAATTTTCTTTAGATTAAACTAGTCTATCTACATTTTCTTGTCATCTGAATTCACTTTATTTGTTGACTAATTTATTAAACCGAAGTTTTTCAATCCACTTTCTAAAAATTCATTGTATTGAGCTTTTTGGGCCTAAGGCTTTAATTATGATTTAATATATATATATATATATCTAAAGTGGAAAAAGGAGATTTGAATTCTTGATATTTTTATTTTTATTGAAAATAACAAGAGGTGCCGATTGACCTAAAGATTATTTCCGACTAATTATGACCTTAATATGCATAATTAAACTCAAACTAATAAAATTAATATTTTATTTTAAATAGTGTTACAACCAGTTACTAAGACAAAGATAAAGCGGTGTCCTGAAAAAACATAAATAAATAAAGTGATGTCTATATACCTTATATGTTTAGAGTCTCTCTTACAAGTTATATACATAATGGCTACATCGTTTATAGGAAAAAATGGATGCTATGTTTCTTCAATTGCAATGGAGATAAGGTATGGTGTCTCTTCTAAAGCATCATACTTATAGCCTAGTTTGTAGGGGAATTTTTGTGGGGGATTTCACCAAATCAAGGAGTACTAATGAAAGAACAAAATGAACACATCAAGTAAATAGAAATTAGTGACTGACTTGGTGGCACAATTGAATGTTATCCTTCAACAATATTTGTTCCTATACACAAGTTGCTAAAAGATTTCTACAAATTTATCCCCAGGATACAACTAAGTTTATTGGGTTCTACAAATATCAATTTTGGAGAATACCCACAAGATTTCTTGTATTTCTATTTTTCAAGTGAATATAAACCTCTATTTATACCCATAGAATTATAACCCTTCAAAATGTACGTATAGAGAGTTAAAATATTTCATAAAACCGTTTACAAGGCTTGAAACAATTTCAAACGTTCAAAATTGTTATTAGAAAATTTTGCAGAAATTCAGTTTTTATGAGTCTTGATCAATCGAGAGGAATTGAGCATCAACTGAAAGCTCTTTTCGATCAATCGAACAAGAATCGAGTACCAATCGAAATAGGCAGAGGCTCCAGGATAATCTCCTTCACCACTTTGATTGATCAAACAAAATTTTCGACTGATCAAACATACTGAATTTTGAATTTCACTTAGAAAATTCCAAAACTTGAATTTTCACTTTATTCATTTTACAAATGAACACTCTCTAACCTTTTATCATTATTACAACCTAGCCTTGTATATACCTATATATACAACAATTTCCCACTAGGTTGTAATAATATATGTTTCACTTGATTGATATTCTATCATGCATAATGGAAGGTGTCTTTCAACTTAAACCTCCTTTAAGTGTAATTGCTCAAGAAATCAACCGAGTTAATGGTGACTTGGTGCTTAACCCAAAACTCTTATGTGTTAAAATTGGAAACAACACACATGAGAATATTCACAACATATTTAGATATCCAAGTTGTTAGCACTATTATGGCTTTGTGCTCTTCCAGGTTTAGTGAATATGTACAAGAGAAAACTCTTTTATTCTTGCTAGAAGAGGCACCACTCCTATGTTCACAAAGGTGAAATTCCCTCTTATGTCTCTGTTACGTAAGCATTTATGATTGAACAAAGTTTCTCTCCAAACTATTTTGGAGAGAAAATTTTCAAACTTCTCATATATCTCTTTTTGTGTTTGTAAATTTGAAAATCTAATCGTTGAAATTCATGTTATTTATGTTCTTAACATGCATATCAAATTTCGTTCAAATTGGATATTATTTACTATTCGGTCAATAACTTATTCTTTATATATAATTTTAGATCATAAAAATTTGAAATTTTAATATTTGTTTGATAAGATAGCAATTGATCTTTGATCTTCTTGAAATTTTACATGCATGAAGAATATAATAAGAACATGCAATCTAACAGTTAGATTTTCAAAATTCACAATCAATATAGAGATATATGAAGAGTTTGTAGAGTTTCTTTCTAAACTAGTTTGGAGAGAAACTTTGTTCTTTATGATTTATGAACTTCATTAAGAGTTTAAAACTCATCCTCTATTTTCATCGTAACAGTTTGCAATATCCATCCTGAATGAGACACAAATTTAGTGCTCTTACTAACCACGTATCAAGAGCTTATTGTTATACTTTAAACCTCTTAGATATAAACAGTTCGAGGTTGGGTTTCCACTATTAGTGATTCTCTTAAAAGAAGGGTTTTAGTCTCATTTCAATGGATGTTATCCTTACCAAGTCTTGAGACACACTTTGGTAAATGACCTATTTTATATATGGAATTATGTAGGCATTGGACTAGTCCAACCACACTTGACTTGCCTTACGTATTCTTGTCTTGGACTTTTAAGTCTAAGTTCACTCTGTATACAACTCATGTATACCATATACATTGTGGTTTCACAACTACAGTACAAGGAATGGTTTACTATGGTTGTGACCATGATACTTTGTCAAAACCTTAGCCATTTTTCTTCCTTGTCCATTACCATTATAATCAATGCTTTCAATATAATTTTATAGTAGATTAAGAAATACACCTTATTTATTTAATGTTTACACATAACACCCCCACATGTAGTGATTATCTAATTAGACATAGATATTATCACTCACATCAATAATAGAATAAACTTTGAATATTTTATATAATAGATATTCATCAAAATTAATTACTTTCTAGTGATCAACCTCAAGTTTTATAAATTTTGAAAGTCTATATACTGCGAAGGCAATGTCTAGTTTTATTCCATACATGATTCATAACATGTACTTAATACAGTAACAACCTTAAGCTATGCATCTGCTCTTCCAATAATCTCTTTATTTAATATTGGAATCAAAGTGTTTTTGCCTCTTTAAAGATATTAAAATCTAAGAAGAAAATTCTCAACACTAATCTCAACACAATGAGATAACATAATTTCCAATAAAATGAGAAAACACTAATCTCAATACAATGAGATTACTTAGTTTCCAATAGAATGAGAAAACACCATTCTCAACACAAAGAGATTACTCAAATCTCAACAACATGAGATAATAGAAATCCCAAAATGAGATTAACATAGGGCACATCTCCACTTTTTCAAAATAAGATCACAACATGTGCTTGTTTAAACTTGAGACATCTAGCACACATGAGATGGAAATATGCATGTACGCAGTGAAAAATTAACGGATTTACTTTACTTGCAGTTAATAACATGTGCCATGTAAGTTTCAGAATATAAGAATAAGAAAGTGAACCTTGATGCGGTGAAATTTAAAAACAAAGATTAGAAGCACTTGAGAATACTTTTAATCTTCACTCCAATTTCACTTGATACCTAAGAAGTGTGGTCTCTCAATTAGTTATATGTGTATGTTCAAGAGAGAATCAAAGAGTGTCCAACACTCACATACATTCCATTTCATGTAACTTGTTGTAGTTCCAAAAATCTATATGTTTCTCTCCTAATAACTGATTATCAAATTGGGCTAGCCTTTTGGGTCTTTCCAATTGGGCTTTAGTATGTGGTTTGGAGTGGGATCAAAAGGGAACAAACAAGACACTAGCTCTAATGGGTCTTGGGCTTTTTTGTCAACTCTTGACAAGTCCAAAGTTACCTTAATCATATTTGATACCACTATATAAATATAATTGCACTCTAGGCCTTATTAATAAATTATATCCCAAGAATTTGTTGTACATGCAACACTTTCATAAAATATTCGCAGTAATACAAAGTTATGAATGTAGACTGCCACTTTGTAAATTATTACATCTTAATCTTTGAGTACCCAGTTTAATCTTTTAAGTTATTCATCATATATTTATGAAATCCAATTTCATAAATATATACTTTAGTAATTATTTACTAAAGTAGTTAGGCCTAACATTCTAAATAACAAATCCATTAAACTTATCTCAAGTGAATATTTTATATTTTTGTTTAGAGACTATGAATTCCCCCTTGAGAATATATGTTCCATCAATACTAAATGTGGCTGCCCAACATACTGAAATTTTGACCGTTACTTTAGATCTCACTCTTAATATATTAAAACAACCTACACTTCATGATCAGGTCCATTATTCTCTCAAGATTAAGAGTTCATGTAAATATAAGTCGTGAGATTTATTATTTAATTGACAGTCGTTAGGAGAATAATAAATCTCAATGCGGTCCAGTTCTATATGTCTTAATTCTTAAAACATATCAACACAAATTATATCCCAAGACTTTATTGTACGTGCAACCCCTTCATAAAATATTCACAGCAATACAAAGTCATGAATGTAGACTGCCAATTTGTAAATTACTACATCTTAATCATTGAGTACTCAGTTTAATCCTTTAAGTTACTCATTATATATTTATGAAATCTAACTGTTTACTAAAGTAGTTAGGCCTAACATTCTGAATAACAAACCCATTAAATTTAGCTCAAGGGAATATTTTGTATTTCCGTTTTGAGACTATGAATTTCATCTTGAGAATATATGTTCCATCAACACTAAATGTGGCTGCCCAATATATTAAGATTTTGACCGTTACTTTAGATCTCACTCCTGATATATCAAAGCAATTTACACTTCATGATCAGGTCTATTATTCTCTTAGGATTAAGAGTTTATGTAAATATAAGTTGTGAGATTTATTATTCAATTAACAGTCGTTAGGAGAATAATAAATCTCATAGCGGTCCAGTTCAATATGTCTTAAGTCTTAAAACATATCAACATATCAACTAGAAGTCTTCATTTCCATGATTAAGACAAATCATCTTAGTTGATATGTTATAATTTTCGTAGATGAAATGCCCAATTTCATCACCAACTACGAACTAAAATTCTGAATTTACAAAGGAATTGTGATTTATATCTTTTGTGGCTTTTTACATAAATCACATATTATGCATCTCATGAACTATATGATAATGTCCGAATATTCATGTTACCATTATTTTATATAATAATAAAACAACTTTATCAATCACAATATTAAGTAATACATAACGTCATACTTAATATCATACATAGCATCATACAATAAGATTTAAGGGCAATTCTAACAACATGGTAGAACTTAATCACCATGAATTTAACATCCCTCAATGTTAATTCTCAATACTTTTAATAAGCACATCTTTGATGCACATTAACATCTTTATGAGTCCATGACTTTTTTAAGAGTTATACTCCCACACTTTCTTAGATATCATAATTCCACAATTTGAGTTTCTAAACCCCCACATTTAGAGTTTTCAACCATTCCAAAATTCACATATACACATACATTGTAATTTCATACATCAGATATAGTGAATTTCAATAAAATTATATGAATGTTTTTAAAGATATCAAACTAATAACATAAATAGTTATTAGTGCATAGATATCAAAATTTTTCTTTTCCCTATGTTTCTTCAACCGCAATGGAGATAAGGTATGGTGTCTCTTCTAAGGCATCATACTTGTAGCCTAGCTTGTAGGGGAATTTTTGTTGGGGATTTCACCAAATCAAGGAGTAATAATGAAAGAACAAAATGAACACATCAAGTAAATAGAAATTAGTGATTGACTTGGAGGCACAATTGAATATTATCCTTAGACAATATTTGTCACCATATGTAAGTTGCTAAAGGGTTTTTACAAACTTGTCCCTAGCACAGTGTATTGGGTTCTACAAATAACAATTTTGGAGAAAATCCATTGGATTTCTTGTGTTTCTAATTTTCAAGTAAACATAAACCTCTATTTATACCCATAGAGTTATAACCCTTCAAAAGGTATGTATTGAGAGTTAAAATGTTTCATAAAATTGTTCATAAGGCTTGAAATCATTTCAAACATTTAGAGTAGTTATCAGAAAATTCTGCAGAAATTCAGTTTTCACGAGTCTCGATTGATCGAGAGGAATCGAGCATCGATCGAAAGCTCTTTTTGATCGACCAATAGAAACAAGCAGAGGCTCCAAGATAATCTCCTTCCCCACTTCAATCGATTGAACAAAAGTTTCAACTGATTGAACATACTGAATATTGAATTTCAATTAGAAAATTCCAGACCTTGAATTTTCACTTTATTCATTTTACAAATGAATACTCTCCAACCTTATATCATTATTACAACACATCTTTGTATATACCTACATATACAACAATTTTTGTGGTACTATTACATGTCAAGATTGTTGACACTTGAAGCACAATTTGTGGGCTCAGGTTCTTGATAGGATAGACCCAAAACTCTTGCCTTAGAAATTAACTCTTTTGGTTGCTAAAGGGGCAGCCCAAACTCTTACATGCATGTAGATACACATATTGTTAGGACATATATGTTTTAACTTGTTTAAGAACATATGTCACTTAGTTATGTAAATTGGTTAATCCTTTGACAAAACGCACTTTGCTTGTAATTGTGGCTATCTGTCGAGCTCTTCAACTGATTCTTATCGCAATCTCGATAGCTTCTCGATAGCTGGTCGATCGATTGAGAAAGTTTTTGTCTCCTCGACACTTTCTCGACACCTCCTCGATAGCTACTATCTGTTGAGATTCATTAAACCTCGACACCTCTCGACACCTCTCGATCGATCGAGGTTACGGGAAATCAGAATTTTCAGCTTTTTGATTTTTAGGCCAGGCTTATGTATTTGAGTAGGATTTCTTTTCTCACAACCCTAGACTTATATAAGGCTTATTTTAAAGGCCGTCACATAAGAGAATACAAGGAGAACATATGCAAAAGGTGATCGATGCCTTATTCTCTCTGAAAGAAGTTACTGCGTCTTTGCGCCTTTGGGTTTTGTAACCAAGTGCTTCTTGATCTTCATTGTTGATGAAGTGAAGAACTTTGCAGCCAACATTGAAGTAAAGGTTGCAATCAAATGGTAAAAAAGGAAGAACATAAATCTAAGAGAGGGAGGACATAAGTTGGAGTGATGTGGGCGCGTATAGGACTGCTTTTCCTTTACTAGAAGAGAGTGCTGACTAGGTGGTGAAGATGAATTCGTGAATAATGGTTAGTAAACATGACGAGGGTGATCTTAAGAATCATAGCCCAGTGAGACTTAATTTTAAAAATTAACTTAATTCTTGTAATTTAGATTTACTTTTAAAGTATGTAACTAAATTTTGGCCATAATTACAGAAATATTTTAAAAATAATATTGTGCGCATATTATTTTTCAAATAATTTTCTTCTATTGAAGTGTTATATTGCATTATATTATTGCACACCACATGATTATTTTTTGTCAATTTAACAGAATTCAGAGTAAGATGTTAGTTTGGATTTAAAAAAAAAAAAAAAAAACAAGATGGAAAATGGTAATTTAGATAATTCTTAAAACTCAAGAGTTTAGCATATGAGTCAGGGACAAAATGGGCTTTTGCCCTTTTCGGGCAAAAATAACAGTTTTTTGCCCATTTTCTCAAACTAATTAGGGAAATGCCCCTCTTTTGAAACTTGATTTGTGATAAATCAAGTTAGGCCCTATAACGGCGTTTTTAAGGACCTATAGTGACGTTTTCAAGACCTATAGTGACGTTTTGTAACTCGATTTATATGAAATCGAGTTATAGGTTAAAAAAAAAAAATTGCCTATAACTCTATTTCATGGAGGGCAAGTGACAAAATGTCATTATAGATCCTTAAAATATCACTATAGGTCCTTAAAAACGCCGCTATAGGCCTCCAGAATTTTTTTTTTTAATAACTCAATTTATCATAAATCGAGTTTCAAAAGAGGGGCATTTCCCTCATTAGTTTAAGAAAGAGGGTAAAATGCTGGATTGTTTTTTTCAAAAAGGGCAAAAGCCAATTTTTTCCTATGAGTCAGTTGTATCAATATTCAACTGAACAAAACCCCAAAGGAATTTTTTTTTTTTTTTTTAAACCTTTTGACCTTTATATATAGAAAAATGCTATATCCACAATATTTTCACAACAAATCTTAAGTTCCAAATTGTTATTGGCCGTTATTGATGGGTAAAAAAAAGTAATTTTAGTCATGAGTTTAAATTAGAACCAATAACAACTTATCATCTATAAATGATTAGGCACTTATTTGGCAATTTAGGATTGCTAGAAATATATCTTTGACGTTGCACTCTATATATTTTTGATGGATTGTTTTATAATAATAAAAAAAATCATTTCTAAAACTAACTATATATTTTTCTTCATACATAATGATATACATATGATTTAGAACCCTTAATTCCCAAAACTAACTAAATATATTTCTTTATTAGAAAAATACTTAATTAATAGAAAAATCATTGACTATCTTTTTTGTTGTTGTTTAAATTGAAGCATATATTACAAGAAATGATGCTCCATTTGTACTTTAAAGAATTAAAATATTGATGGGTAATATCAAACTATAAAAGTATTAACTTGCATTTAAGTATTTGTTAATATTTGATGAATTAAAATAATTAAACATTACACACACACATATATATATATATCCATAGTTGGGGGTGAATGTATTTGAACTCATAAATGTCTCTATTGGACGTTAGGAGATGTCAACTAGTTGAGCTAAAAGTTTCTTAATTGAAACAATTCAATATAAATATGTACCTAAACATAAACATGTACATAATAAATATATATATATATATATATATATAATTCTTTTTCCATATGTGCACGTTTTGTGTACTACAATATGCACATAAAAAGAGAAACTATTGAGAACTTTTATCCCTATGTGAATCACAGAGAAGAGCCGCCCCATTGATCCCTAATCATGAGTATTGATTGAGATAATTTTTCAGAGTACTTCAATATGCTTTGGGACGTTGATCCCATTAGGATGAAGACATTGATAAGCTGAAAGTTAGACTTTCTTTAGATATATGCTAACCGAATGCCTTCGTGCATACAATCCCAACAACAAGTCAATTCATGTGCCCCCATAGTCAGTCAATAAAAAATAGTGGTGTATAACAACAAATTTTCTCAACCAAAAAAAGAAAAAAAAAAACAATTGTCAAATTAAAGAAAAATTAAATTGAAAACAATGGAAATCTTATTCTTTTTCAAGTAGATTTTCCATTAGTGGTTTAAGGATAGGTTTGCCGGAAAAAAACAATGCTTCTGAAATTTTAGTTTAATTTGTAGCATGGTTTTAAAATCCGGACCGGACCGTACGGTCCGACCGGGTTAACCGAAAACTGTCCACCAAAACGGTTCTTTTAGCCTTAAAAACCGAAATACATGAAAAACTCAGTAAACCGTGAGAACCGCGGTTGAACCTCCCGGGTTTAGAAACCGTGGACGGTTATCACGGTTTTGCAGGTTTGATTCAGAGTTTTTTTTTTTTGGTACTTACTGGTCAGCCATTGTTTGAAGCTTCAGCCTCAGACCTTGAGATCGCACCAACATTTCTTCTTATTCTTCTCCTTAGTATCGCTCACCCCTTTTCTCTCTGCATTTTTTCCGACTGTCGTTTCTGCATTTTATCTTTCTCTGCGTTGTTTTTGTTTGTTGTTTCTACATTTTGCTCTCACCCTGTGTTTTCCTTTGCACTCTAGAATCTTCTAGTCTAGTTTGAAGATGAGTAAACTTGCTTTTTGTCACACACTAATGTGGCGTTTGGTACGGGGGAATCCACATTACTTCTGGCATCCAAATTCTTCCTAGGTTTGGTTTATTTCCAGGAATCTTAAATGAATTATTTATTTTTCCAATTTTATCCTTAGATTTGAATGTGAACTACCAAGTCATTTAAAAAAAATGGTTAAAATTGTCAATTTATAAAACATACAATTTCCTTTAAGCTTGGGAATCTGGATTCCCACCTGTTGTAAAGGGAATCCACATTCCCACTGAGAGGGGTTTAAGGAAGGAATCCAGATTCCCCTGGCATCTGATTCCCTAGCATGATTTGCAACCAAACATGAGAATCTTTAAACATTCTTAGGAATCCTAAAACATTACCCTGTACCAAACGCCACATAAGTACAGGCTGTCATCCACTCTTTTTTTTAACTTTATTGAGTTTAATCAATTTTTTAATGGTTTGTCCGGTCCTTCTTCTGGTTGTTGTTTATTTTTCATTTTTAAAATTTAAATAAATGTATGCCGTCAAGTGTCAATGTGTCATTCACTCCTTTAAAAATTTTATTGGGCTTTTGTTCTTTATTTTATCAATTTTTTAATGCTTTGTACTGTCACTCTTCTAGCTTTTATTTATTTTTTATGTTTAAAATTTTCATAAATGGTTGAATATTCAAATGGGTTTCAGCATAAAACAATTTACTAGGTAGTCAAATGGGCTTGAGCATGATTTAAGATAATTTAGATATAAGCTCTCATAAAAAAAAAAAAAAAAAAATTAAATGAGTAAAATATTGAGCATTAACAAAAAATGATTTAGGTTTGCTTAAGATTTAATATTTCTTATTTGCTTTATAAAAGTTATGGTATAAAAAAGACATTTGAAAAATAGATCTTTATATTTATTTGTACTATTTTAGTTCATTTTTCTACTTTTATTAATTTAATATATTTATTTATATTTTAAATAATTATTAAATTAATTATGACATCATCACTTCAAGAAGCTGCTACGTTTGTATGCCGTAGGGTTTTGTAACCAAGGAGCTTCGTGATCTTCGTCATGTTAATGAATTGAAGAATTTTGCGCCAATGTCCTTCTCAAGTTGGTGGTTAGTCATGTACTTTGATCCATGCATCAATTGGTTAGTCACATACTGGGAGTCGTGCATTAAAAGGAGATATTGTCACTACAGAACAAATTCAATTGGGTATTGAGGTAAAGGTTCAACTATAGGTTGGAATAAGGTACTGAGATTTTTTTACTTGTAACCACTTGTTTTGATAATAGTAGATTTTCAGGAGTGTTGACCTTAAAATCACCTGGTGAAGATTTTGCCTTAAAGGTTTTCCCATTCGTAAACAAATTACCATGTCAACTTTATTTTCATGCATATTAACTTAGTTGATGATTTATTTGTGCTACCACACGTGTTGCATGTTAATCGGATTAATTAATTAACTTGACTAATTCATCACAAGGGTCAATACATTCTTAGCCTATCAAACAAAATATAATTAGTTAGAGTTGAACATTATTTGTTGCAATATTTGTTTCAATTCAAATATATATATATATATATCAACAATTTTTCTATGAAATAAGTCTTTTAATAACAGGAATATAATAGTTAGCATTAGGGATTAAGGGTTCTAAAGGATGTGTAAACAATTATGTTTAAAAGAAAATGAGATCAAAAATCATTTTTTTTTTAATATTATGAATTTAAGCTTCATAATCTAACCAAATTAAGTTACACCAAATAGTTTTNGCGGCTTAATGGTGTGAGATATTCTAAAACTACAAATCAAAGTTTTCAAACCCGGACCGTTCATTGAACCGTAAAGAGAAGAGGTTCAAGGTTTTTGAAGTCGAACCGAGAAAGATGAACTAGGACAAATTGTCTATGCTTGTGAAAAACCTTTGCATCAAGTTGCACTCACTTGCATCAGCTGTGACGACCCTTAAAATAATCCTTATATATATTTAGGGTTGTGAGAAAAGAAAGCCTAAACATGTATACACAGATTGGAGTGAAATCAAATCTGAAAAACTGATTTCTATAAATCTTGATAAATAGGTTATCTATCGAGTAGCTGTTAAGCATCTGCCTTTTAAACCTCGATAGATGCTATCTGTCGAGTTTTAAAATCCAGCACTTCTTCACTTGATTCTTGAACAGATTTGCATGGATTTAACACTTGGAATTGAAACCTTGTTCCTTAAAGTATTAAACACATCCTAGATCTACCTAATTACAAGTAAAGTATGTTTTGTCAAAGGATTAGCTAATTCTACATTGACATATGTTCCTAACATGATTCACATATGTCCTAACATTGTTATATAAAAAGACTCAGTTAAAATATTACAAATAATGTATATCATGCATAAGAGAGAGAGAGAGAGAGAGAGAGAGTATTACAACAAATAATGTTTAACTTATACTTTAAAGAATTTGAACTTTCATTGGAACATCAAACTATAAAAGTATCAACTTGAATGTAATTATTTTTTTAATTTTTAATGAAAATTTTAAAATAAAGTTAAACATTAACATGTACTTAACCACAAACGTGTTCATCTTCTCGCAGAGATGACGACCAAATTCAATCAGGAGTTGTATGCCAACATGCAGCTAGGAAGAATAAGCCCTTCTCGAGTTTGGGGAGGAAGGTGGTATGAGTGGTTGAGAAGGGAACTTCGATCACTCCTATTACCTCTGTCCCCAAAACCACGCGGGCTGCTTCTCTTGCAACCTCGGTAGAGGAAATTACCCCTCGTCCAAAGCGGCAACGTGTTGCGGACAAGGGTAGGGAAAAGGTGGGTTCTTGATCATCTAGCGGTTAGGATGATGCGGGTTTGGCTTTGATGAGGGTGTAGGATGTTTTTACTACCATGGACCTTAAGGCGTTTTTGGGTATGCCCTCCAACGAGATCGTGGGTCGTCATATCCACAAGCTAGTCTAGGTGATGTACATGTATCACTCATTTTTCCTTTTTTGGTTTTGTGCATGAATCTGAAGACTTCGTGTCTTACATAATCTCTTTTTTAGGTGCTATGAGAGACAATCCACATCACGTCTGAGTACTTGAGCCATAAGGTGAAGGCAGCGTTAGTGGGGTCCAAAGTGGAGACTCTGGAGGTTGAAAATGCTAAATCGAGGAGGGATCAAATCTCCACCATGGACAAAACTAATACTGCCAAAGAGAAGGCTAAGGCTTTGGTGGACGATTTGAGGGCTAAGAAGCAGCTGACTGTAGAAAAGGATGAGCAACTCTAAGTTGCCAATCAGAAGGTCAAGACTGTTGCTGCTAAGACTGTTGAAGCCTTTCAACAAATTGAGGAGTACAACACTGTTCTCTTTAGTTGGTACTACAAGAGTTTTGAACTCCTCCGGCGGTATCTCGTTAAGCACCCTTCTGGCGTGGACTTGGGGGGTTTGGATCTCGAGGAGGTCGATAAGGAGATGGAGATGGGCAAGGCTTCCCAGTCTGCTACTGCTGCTCCCGAAGAGAATGCTTTTGCTGGTGGTGGTGACGAGGTTGCTGCTTCGTTGTTTTCTTTTTTATTGAAAAATCATCTTTCGCGCTCCTTTTTTTTTTTTTTTTTTTTTTTTTTTTTTTAAAGGTGCCCAATGTGTTTTTGGGCTTTACATATTGTCCTTGAAACAATCTTTTTACCCATCATGTTTTGGGTTTTAAATACTACCTGTGAGCTGTTTAATTATCATATGTTTATGCCTTCAATTGTTTTGCCTTACCTTCATTGGTTGTTTTGCTTTAATCCTTGATCATCACTTGGTGGCCTTTGTTTGCAAAGAAACCTGACTTGCCAATGTTTCAGCACTTTTTTTTTTTGTTGCTTGACCTTCGGCGATGATCTATGCCCATTTGAGGAATTTTATCACTGGCATTGTTAGTGATTTACATCCATTCAAGGATCATTATCACTTGGTTTTGTCAGTGATTTACATTCATTGAAGGAATTTCATCACTTAGCTGTTTTTAGGTGATTTACATCCACTCAAGGATTATTATCACTTGGCTTCGTCAATGATTTATATCCATTTAAGAAATTTTATCACTTAGCCATTTTTAGGTGATTTGCATCCATTTAAGGATTTTTAGCACTTTGGCTTCGTTAGTGATTTACATTTATTTAAGGAATTTTACCACTTAGCCATTTTTAGGTGATCTACATCCATTTAAGGATTTTTATCACTTTGGCTTCATTAGTGATTTACATCCATTTAAGGAATTTTACCATTTAGCAATTTTTAGGTGATTTACATCGATTTAAGGATTTTTCACTTTGGCTTCATCAGTTATTTACATCCATTTAAAGAATTTTATCACTTAGCCATTTTTAGGTAATTTACATCCATTTAAGGATTTTTATCACTTTGGCTTTGTTAGTGATTTACATCAATTTAAGGATTTTTATCACTTAGCCATTTTTAGGTGATTTACATCCATTTAAGGATTTTTACCACTTTTGGTTTCGTAAGTGATTTACATCAATATAAGGAATTTATCACTTTTGGCTTCGTCAGTGATTTACATTCACTTGAGGAATTTTATTACTCAGCCATTTTGTGGTTCTCTATACTTGCACAAATCTGTTGGAATATTTTCTGAATAGTACTTTTATTACTTTATTTCAAATGAAGATGTTACTTTCGTGAATACAATGGTACTTTACTTCTATTAATGATATTTTTTTAAATGCTCGATGTTCCATGGCCATGGTAACTTCTTTCCATCCATTTACTCTAGGTTGTAACTGCCTTATCTCGAGTAATGGATGACTTTATAGGGCCCTTCCTAGGTTGGTCCAAGCTTCCNTTTTATTACTCAGCCATTTTTGGGTTCTCTATACTTGCACAAAATCTGTTGGAATATTTTCTGAATGAATACTTTTATTACTTTATTTCAAATGAAGATGTTACTTTCGTGAATACAATGGTACTTTACTTCTATAATGATATTTTTTTAAATGCTCGATGTTCCATGGCCATGGTAACTTCTTTCCATCCATTTACTCTAGGTTGTAACTGCCTTATCTCGAGTAATGGATGACTTTATAGGGCCCTTCCTAGGTTGGTCCAAGCTTCCCTTGGGTTGGATCCTTTGTCGCCGATGTGACTCTACGTAAGACGAGGTCTCCTATATTAAGTCTTCTGAGCTTTACTCTCTTGTTGTAATACTTTGCCATCTTTTGTTGATATCTCGCCTTCTTTTGCGATACTTCATCTCTTACTTCGTCCAGGTAGTCAAGGTTGATTCTCAATTGATCGTTGTTACCTTCTTCATGGTAGGCCTCTCTTCTCATGCTGGTAACTCCTACTTCGACTGGAATCACTACCTCAGTGCCGTAGGTAAGCCTGAAGGGCGTCTCTCCTAACAGGGTCCTTGCGGTAGTTCTGTATCCCACAAGACATTGAGCAGTTCTTCAGGCCATGCACTTTTCACCTCTTCCAATCAAACTTTGATGGTCTTTAGCAATGTTCGATTCGTCACTTCTATCTATTCGTTCACTTGTGGATGTCCTAGAGATGAAAACTGGTTCTTGATCCCTAGTCTTGAGTAAGCAAAAGTTTCTGAAGTCTTGGCTATCGAACTGGTGTCTGTTGTTTGATATTATTACTGGGTATCCTGAACCTGCACACTATGTTTCTCCACACAAAGTTCTGGATCTTTGCCTCTACCATAGTTGGTAGTGCTTCTACTTCAACCCATTTTGTAAAGTAGTCAATGGCAACTAACAAAAACTTTACTTGTCTCTTACCTGAAGGAAGTGGACCCACAATGTCTATCCCCCATTGAGCAAATGGCCACGAGGAAGTTATGGTCGTCATCTTTTCTCCTAGGACGCACTGGATATTTTTGAATCTCTGGCACTTGTCGCACCGTTCAATGAACTCCCTCATGTCCTTCTGTATGGTAGGCCAGAAGTAACCTATTCTAATGATCTTGCTTAGCAGGGATTCCAGGCCTGTGTGGTCACCGCATATTCCTTCATGGACTCCTTAAGGTTATATTTAGCTTCATCTTCTTTGATACACTTTAGGTAGGGCATAGAGAACCCTCTTTTATATAAGGCGTCATTCAGGATTGTGAACCTTACCACTCTCTTTCTAATCCTCTTGGCTTCATCAATGTCTGTTGGTAGTCGTTCATATCTAAGAAAAGATAGGATCAGAGCCATCTAGCCATTTTGGCTTTGAACCCTAAGAGTGGGAATTCTTTAATTCTGGGATACTTTTGGACTTCTAACCTCAGGTAGGGGCATTGATCCTTCTTTTCACGATACTTGCCTTGCTACTTCGTCTACTCCTAAGTTCTGGTTCTTGGGGACCTACGTGAACTCTACCGATCAAATTCTTGAGCCAAGTGCTCCGTCAGCCTAAGGTATTTCCATAACCTGTCCTCTTTTACTTTGTATTCACCCTTTATCTATCCAATTAGCAATTTAGAATCACTTTGGAGGAGTAGGTTTTTGGCACCCAATGCTTTCCTGACTCTAAGCCTCGTTAGTATGGCCTTATATTTTGCTTCATTGTTGGTGGCAAGGAATTGAAGTTGTACCCCATACCTGAGCACATTCTTTTTCTGGGGTGATAATGATGACCCCTACTCGTATTAGTTTGTATAGTTCATCTTTCTAAGTCGTCTTGGACCTCTACTTCATTAGGAATTGTGAACTTGGTGACAAATTCTGCCAACACTTGCGCGTTGATCGCTGTTCTGGGGTGGTATTCAATGTCAAACTAGCTAAGTTCAATTGCCCATTGTATCATCCTTCCTGTAGCTTTGGGCTTATTCATTGATTTCCTTATTGGCTGGTCCGTCATTACCAAAATAGGGTTTGCCTAGAAGTAGGGACGTAGTTTACGTGAGGCGACAATTAGGGCAAAGGAGATCTTTTCAATCTGCGGATATTTTGCCTTAGCTCCTTGGAAGGCTTGGCTGACATAGTAAACTGGGATCTGCATTTATTCTCCTCTCGAATCAAAGCTGTGCTTATGGAGGCAGCTAACACTGCTAAGTATAGAAATAGGTATTCTCTTTCCTTTGACGGGGTTAGGAGTGGTGGGTTGCTTAGGTAATACTTCAATTCTTGGAAGGCCTTCTTGTACTTCTTCGTCTAGGTGAAAACTTGCTTCAAAGTCTTGAAGAATGGCAGGCACTTGTCTGTCACTTCAGAGATGAACCTGTTGAGGGCTGCAATCCTTCCAGTTAATTTCTAAACTTCCTTCACCGTTCTTGGCGATGTCATCTCCAATATAACTCGCACTTTTTTGGGTTAGCTTCTATTCCCCTCTGGGACAACATGAACCCTAGAAACTTTCCTAATGTAACCCTGAAGGCGCATTTGCTGCGATTCAACTTCATCTGGTATTGTTTGAGAGTAATGAAGGTCTCCTCAAGGTCGTTCAAGGGTGCGGCTTCCTCTTGCTCTTGAGGAGCATATCATCCACATATACCTTCATGTTTCTCCTGATCTGTTTATTGAACAATTTGTTGACTAACCTCTGGTAGGTCGCTCCTGCGTTTTTTCAGTTCGAAGGGCATTACCTTGTAGGAATAAAGCCCTTAACTGGTGATGAAGGCAGTCTTCTCTCAGTCTTCCTTCGACATTTTGATCTTGTTGTGTCCTGAGAATGCGTCCATGAATGTAAAAAGCCTGTATCCTACTGTGGAATCCACAAGTTGATCTATTCTTGTAGGGGGAAGCTATCTTTTGGGCAGGCCTTATTTAGGTCTATGAAGTCTACGCACATCCTTCATTTCCCATTTACTTTCTTTAGTAGGACAGCTTTGGCCAGCCAATCCGAGTAATAGACCTCACGAATAAAATCGGCTACCAACAACTTGTTTACCTCGTCCATAATTTCTTTATTTCGTTTAGGGGCAAAAATCGTTGTCTTTGCTAGAAGGGCTTCTTCTCAGGATCTACATTTAGGTGGAGTTGGATGACCTCAGTCGCTATGCCTGGCATGTCCTCACGACTCCACGCAAAGACATCCAAATTGCCATTAAGGAATAGGACCAGAATTCTCTTCATTTGACTACTTAACGCCTCTAGCATCTTCTTCTGAAAATAGGATGTCTCTATCCGTCTTTCTTCTTTGATTAAGGGGCGGTATCCTGTGGACATTGTTTACCTATCACTGTTGTGTCTTCTTGAGGGATTTAAAGGATCCACTTGTAGACGGCCTTCTTGTGATCATCTTTATTTCTCCTATCAAGCTTTTTGGACAGTTGAACGTGTTGTCCTCATCTCAAGGAACAGCTTCGTGCTTCTCCTTGTTATCACTTCTAGATCTGCTAGATTCCCCTTCTTCACAAATTTCTATAGCTTCCCCTTTTGAATGAGTTCTTCTATCTACTCCTTCAGGTCTCTACAATCTTCAATGTAATGGTCGTGATCTTTGTGGAAACGGCAGTATTTCTTCTTGTCACACACATTGGGTGATGAATGTAGCGGTTTTGGCCACTTGAGGTAATGCTTGTCCTTAATTTCCATTAAAATTTTGTCAACAGGCATAACCAAAGGGGTGAATTTTACAGTCTTAGGAGTTTTTTCTTCTTTCGCTTATTTCCATCAGTACCCTAGCAGTCTCCCCTTTCTCTTTTACATCCCTTCCGGTCTTCTCTTTTTCCCCTTCTCTTTTTGGGCTTCTCCTTGTCCTTTATTGCTGCTAGGGCATCTTTGGCGTTCATGTACTTCTGAGCTTTCAACAGCATTTCTACCATCGTCTGCGGAGGACTTTTTGTGAGTGCGACCATGAACTCGCTGGATTTCAATTTGGCCTTGAAGGTCGTTAGCTACACTTTGTCGTCTGCTTCATCTATTTCCAGGATTTCTCTGGTGAAACACTTCACATATGACCTTAGGGTCTCTTTTCCCCTTGCTTGATGGTGAGCAGATGGTCTGCAGGCCTTTTTGGGTGTTGTCCACCGACGAAATGGCTTACAAAAGAATTGCCTAATTGCTAGAAGTTGTCAATGGACGATGTCGCTAACTTACTAAACCACACTCGCGCTGCTCCATTGAGAGTGGTAGGGAAGGAACGACACAATATCTCATTTGGGGGTTGTTGCAGACTCAGAGTCATTTTGAAGGTGGTGATGTGATCCTGCGGATCTTTCAGACCATCAAATGATTCGAGTTGTGGAAGACAAAATTTGGGAGCATGGGGCATTTCAGGACCCTTGTTGTGAGAGGCAATTCTGTCCTTCTGACATTTCCGTCTAAGTTTCGATTTGTTTTCTCCCTTATCTCACTTCTCAGCTCGTCCATCTTTTTCCTCATTTCCCTGAGGAGGTTTGAGTTCCACTTCTCAGGGGCGTTTGGTCGTCTGTGATCTTCCCTTCTATGGCTATCTTCATCATCATTCTGGTTAGTCCCAAAGCAATTCTCTTCTTGCTGAAGTTGTAATCTCATCTCCTAGTTTTTTCTTGTAAGCTCCTCCATGCTAGCTAATGAGTGTTTGGATTTGAGGGCTAGTTCTGCAAATGAGGTGTGTTGGACTCTATTTGGACTTTAGAGTTGAACGGAACTACACTTTCGAATTTAAGTACGAAATTGTCGTCCCATAGACAGCACCAAACTAATGATGCTGAGATCGTCAGTCGATTGGTTCAACTAGATAGGTCAGCACTGGCTTAGTATTGCAAGGTTAAGAACAGAGTCTCTCTGAGTAGTCACTGTGTGGTGCTGGCACGGAGTCTCCAATGATAAAGTCAGTGAATGGAATTCGTAGAGAAGGCTTGGTTGTGAGAGTGAAAATGAGTAGTAAAAGGATTAGTATTGTGTGTACCTTGTTCAGTTTTGAAATGCCTATATATAATTGTTTTTCTCTTAGCCGTTGTATTCCATTTATGGTGGAAGAAGTGCCTCTTTTGTATGCTTTGGGCTCATTCAATGTGGACTTTGATGAGTATCCAACGGTCTTCTTGCTGATTTGTAATCGTTCAGGATATTGAATGCTCTCTTTATGGCTTCTCTTTCATTGTCCATGCTAGATCTGTGTGGTCGATGGTGTCGATGGGTTCGTGGACAATGGCATTTATTGGGTCCATCATATATAATTAACTCACAAGCATAAATAATTAAATCTCATCCATTTAAGCCGAAATTATATGTTTTGATGGTTTAATTGTTAAAGTACATGACATGAAGAAGAGTTACGAGAAAGAAATGCAAAAACTAACTCAGTTTCACATATTACATGTCCCATGGCATTAGAAATAAGGTCCAACCTGAAATCAAGAACATGACATGCACAAAAGGAAACATTAATTACTTTATAAAAATCAGCCTCCCACTCCCTCAACCCAACCCACCACTTTTACTTTAATTTCACAGTTGTTGTTATCATCATCATCATCACTATAACTATCATTTACCGTGTCCGTGCCTTTGGGCACGATGACGAGAAAGTTCACCACCACTAAATCTTGCGCTTGTCATCTTAGGCTCGAAGAAGGCAGGAGCCTAAACCGCCAAACATCAAACTCATCATCTCCACTACCCATTCTTTGATCACAACTTTCGTCATGCCCGGCAAGATTTTGATTGTGTGGGCTCTCACTTGGCTCATATTTGACGTGTCTTAGTTGTTGGTGGTGGTGACAGTGAAACGAAGAGAGTCAGAGGTTTCTTGAACTGAAACATCAACGGTTGAGCGTATAGGAAGCTCGAGGACTCTGGCGAACACGTGGGGGAGTCTTTGGATCTTCTTGGAAGTGACGCCGTATTGGGCTGTCTTCATGTGTCGCTTCTTTGGTGCTGGGTATGAACCTTCATCACCTATATATAGCAAAAGGAAAAACGTTTCTTTAAGGTCTTGTTTAGGCATGAACTGGGACAAAATTGGCCTTTGCCCATTTCTATCAAAATATCTAGTATTTTGCCACTATTTTGAAACTAATTAGGAAGATGTCCTTCTTTTGAAACTTGATTTTCTCAAAATCGAGTTAAAAAAAAAAAAAAAATCTAGAGCCCTATAGTGACGTTCTAAGGACCTATAGTGGCGTTTTGAAATTCGAGCTCCATGAACTCGAGTTATAGGCAATTTTTTTATTATTTATTTTTACTTATAACTTGAGTTCATGGAGCTCGAGTTACAAAAAGCCACTATAGGTCCTTAAAACGTTACTATAGGCTCTTTAAAACGCTACTATAGAGTTTAACTTGATTTTGAGAAAAATCGAGTTTAAAAAGAGAGATATTTCCCTAATTAGTTTTAAAAGAGAGGCAAAATGCTGGATATTTTGATAGAAAGGGGCAAGCCAATTTTGTCCGTGTGAACTGTGAAGAAATTATGAAGAACAACTTTGCAGGGAAATAATAATATATAAATACGTGGCTGAGATTGGAGCCTTTGATAAGAAAGTAAAGATTGAATACTGTTTGAGCGAGAAAGAGATTCTTAGCATTAAGGGCGGAGGGTTGGAGTACGAAAATGAAGAGGAAAGGGAAGAAGTGATTCGTTTTGGTTGTGATGTGAGAATCGTTTGCATGTCCTTAGTTCTTGTCCACCCACTTTATTTCATGAAATTATCATAACAAATTAATGCTCACTTCGGGTTTTTAATTCTAAATTGCTATTTGTTGAGTCTTTTGATATTGGGACACATGTCACATTTTGATATGTCAATGGATAGATCTTAGTTTTATTTATTTATTAGAGTAATTGAAATCTTAAAGGAGTTGTGGTGTGCATTTGTGTTAGAACCTCTTTCCCTCTTCCTTGTGTGTGTATGTGTGTGTGTTTGTTTCTCAAAAAAAAAGAATAGGTAATTGTCCCACATTGCTTAAGAGAGTGTGTAATGTGTTATTTAACTTGCCTCACCCTCCCTTACAAGTTACCATGGTTTTTGAGTAGAAATGTGATATGTCTTTGTGTTAAAACCCCTTTTTCTCTCCCTTGTGTGTGTGTTTGTTTCTCAATATATATATATATATATAATAGAGAAATAGAAAACATAGAGAAAGGAGTATATATTCTTTCCTATTATGAAAAGATTAGGTTTTAAAGTATATAGATAGAGAAGAAATATGTTAACCTATTTCTAGCAGCATCAAGCAAATCTATTTTGCAAGGTCGAATTAATACATTTTTTTATGCCCAAATGAGTATAATGGGTAATATTGGTGGTCACATCAACAATGATGCGAATATATCATTTTTCTCACTTTGACAAACGTGAAACTTTTCTCAAATAAATGTAAAAGCTTATGTAAGCGTAATTATATTGGAGGTGGCTATGGATGGGTATTTTTTATTTTTCATTGGCCACATTAGCGATGCATAAAAAGGTAAAAATAGGAGAAAGATCATAGAATCAAATTTGCTTCTTGAAAGACATTAAATGATATAAAGAAAGATAGCCAGGGAGGTAGGAGATAAAAGGGAGAGAAAGGACCCTCGGATAAAACTATCGAAGAAAAATAATAGTATCAAGTGTTTTTTGAAGTTAGGAAGCACATGAGTTTTGATGGGGCATTAATCCCCATCATCCTCTCTGATATATACTCACTTATTCTTCGTCTTTCATTCATTTTTATATATCCAATGACATTTTTTGTGATATTTTAGCAATAAAGTTATAAAAAGTTAGCTTAATTGTAAGAGTGTTTCACCGCAACCCATGTTTTGGTAGTGTTAAGCAGTGCTTAATTTCTTCAAACCCTTAAACCATAATGCTTATTAGTATTATATATATATATATATATGTTAAGTTCTAAAGACTTAGGATTTGATGTATTTAGAATTCTAATGTGTAATGTTGGCAAACTATGATCAAAACAATATGTTTAGTCTTGTTTAGGCTTGCTTAAAGTTATATATTTTATGTAAAGTTGGAATTGAGAGGCTGCAGATGCATTGGTGCATTTCGGCCTAGCTCGATCGATCAAAAATTAGATTCGATCGATCAAATCTCGGGCAGAATGTTTTTTTACAGAATTTCCAACTCAGCCCAAGCCCATTAAAGATTAGGGTTTCAGATCTACTTCTTCCAATATAAAAGGAAACCCTAAGCCACGTTTTTAGACTTTTGAGAGAGAGAAGAGAGTGCCTCTTTTGTATCTAGGGTTTTGGTATCCAAACCTCTCTAAGTCTTTGTTGCTCAATTTTATGGTTTGTGTGAATCTCTTGTGAGATCCTTGAGGAGCTTTCCTTCACGTAAACTTAGAGTTTTCAAGGTAGAGATGTTATCTACACCTTGATAATCAATTTAGTTGTTGTCATTGAAGCTTAAAGAATAACAAGCGTGGGTGCTTGTAACTGATGGAGAATCTAAGAAAGAAGGAGTCCGTGGATTCGGAGTTTGCACGTGGTCGTGTTAGTAAGTTCTACAGGTGGGTAGATTAGGAAGTCAAGCAGGGAGCTTGTAAGTCCTTTTGTATGAACTTCGATTCTTTCATATAGTGGATTCAAGTTTACCTTGAAGGATACCTTGGTCAAATCCTCCCTAGGTTTTTACTGTGTGATTTCCTGGGTCATCCATATCTTGTGTTATTTATTTTTCCACTGCTTTATATTCTTGATATGATTATTTGATTGTGTTAACCTAGATTTGTATAATTTGACTAAGTTATCACTTGGCTAATTAACTAGTTAATCTGGTTGGGTTAAAGGGTCTAAAACCGTTCAATATATATATTATAAGTTATTCAAGCTCAAGTACTCTTTTACTCTTTTTTCTGAAATTATATAATCCAATAATTAAAATCTTTTTAACCAAAACGTTGTGTTTGAACATGAAAAATAGTCCGTAATCAATCAAATGCAGGGAGGAAGAAATATATATTGCCATCCTGGAAAACTTAAAACTCTAGTTGAACTCAGTTGTTAATCTTCAACTTAAGAAATGGAAGGCATACTAACTATTTTACCCTCTGGCTGAAATTTGCATGCATGGAATGCCAAATATATGGTGATTGTTAGGGCTATTATACAAAGTAATAATGAAAGAACAAGATTAACACAAAAGAAAAATAGAAAATAGATAACTTGAAGGCATAATATTGTTTTCCTTAGACAATATTTGCCCCTCACACTATTGTTGCTAAAGGGTTATCGCAAATTTATCCCCAGGATACAACCAAGATGTTGGGTTATATAGATAACAATTTTGAAGAATGATCACAGGATTACTTGTGTTTCTCTCTAAATTACTATTTTGTGGTTTTACAGATAGCAATTTTGGATAAGCCTCTATTTATACCCATATGATTATGTTTCATCAAAAGGTAAGTATAGAAAGTTAAAATGTTTCATAAAACCGTTCACAAGGCTTGAAACTTCTTCAACATTTTCGATCAGTCACCAGAACAATTCTGCAGAAAATTTAGTTTTCGAGTTTCAATCGATCGAAAGGTTCTTTCGATCGATCCAATGCTCTTTTCAATTGATCGAACAGGAATCGACTAGCGATCGAACTAGCTCCAGGATTTTTTCTTTACCATTTCGATCGATCAAGCCAAAGATTCGATTGATCGAAAATGCTTAATTCAAAATTTTCACTTAGAAAATTTTAGAACTTGAATTTTCATTTTATGAAACAATATTCTCTAAACTCAAACAACATTATTACAACCTGTCCTTCTATATACCTATATATACAACAGTGACAATATTTGTGAGTTATTAATTTTGGTCGTTTTCAAACATATAAGTCTAAAATCTATCCTGAAATTTACATTATTGTGATCCTAAAAGAAGAGGTGAGGGCTATAATATGCACGATGGGAGACAAAAGAAGGGATTTTGCCTAAAATGTTCTTTTGCATGTCCTTGTTGGATTCATCCTTTTGTATCATATCATGTTACATTAATTTATACCTTCTAATGTGGGGTTGGAGTTGGAGTTGGAGTTGGAGTATATATAAGACCACTACGTCTTTGTCCAGTTTGCCTCATCACATCACATTATATAAATAAATAAATAAATATATATATATATACACATACTTGTTCATCTTGCTATATATTTTACGTCATGTTTTCAACGAGTATACCACGATGATGTGACAGATCGATATCAAAATTATCTTAAATGTGCTCAATTGTATAATAAAGTTTCTTTCAAAATTAGTTTAAAGATAAATTCTTCAAACTTCTCATATATATATATATTATGTGAATTTTGAAAATCTAATCATTAAATTTTATGTTTTTTATGTTCTTAATATACATATTAAATTTTGTTCAAATCGGATGTTATTTATTATTCGATTAATAAACTTATTTTTTATACACAATTTTAGATCACAAAAACTTGAAATTTAACATTTTTTGATAACATAACAATTAATCTTTGATCTCCTTTTGCAAGCATATAAAGGATATTGTGCGCATCGAAAGCGAGGCCGCTGGGCTGGGTTGGGACTCACTTTGGTTGACAACTTATTTGTGTGGTGGGCTTGGGCTTCCTACACTGGGTTGTTCTCAACAATGAGACCCAATGAGGTCACTTTTTTCTCTTATCCTGCCTGAAATGTTCCCCCTCTTTTTACTTTCTGTTTCTCACTCTCTTACACACACTCTCTCTCTCTCTCTTTCTCTCTCTCTCTTCTTGGCTTCTTTTTCTCAACCTTCAACAACCTCCCCTCATCCCTGTGTTCCTCCTATTTATAGCTCAAACTTTGTGGAGTGGCTGTGATTATTTTCAGGTTTAGTGCCCCAAGCGGTCCAATGATATCATTCATAAGTGGGTGGTTAGGTAGTAGTGGGAGGCAGTGCAAGTGGCCTGGGAACTTGTTTTTCACCTTCTGCGGGTATCCTCGGTGGAGATGCTGTCTGAGGAGTCACCGAACATGCAATGGACGGGGCACCTGTTGGTTGTCCATATATGATCGGGGAACAGGACATACGACTTTGCCGAGAAACTCTGAAGTGGTGCATTATGGGCCCACGACTTGTGTGGTTGACGGATGGGATTCTCAGCAGAAAAGGATCGCGGCCCATGGGCCATTCACCCATACTGGGTCCTCAAGCCCAGATGGGCTCTGGTGTAGAGTGCCGTGCAATAGGCCCCCCTTGATTCGTCCTTGCTCTCGAGGTGAATCAAGGATCCCAAGGGGTGGCAATCCACCCGAGAAACCAAAGAGTCAGTGTCCGTCAATTGAGGAACGTGTTAATGCGCCTCTCAAAAGACGCTTCCAAACCTGATTGATGGCTTAGCCGTCATTATTGTCTGATGGTTCATGAACCGAGGCATCACGCGTGTGGTAGTTTGGGACGGCAATTCGCGTGGTTCCCAGTCAGCGGATCATTTAATGTATCTTGCCTGGCTTTTTTATCCCTATAAATAACCATTCCTGTCACTTTCATTCACTTTTGCATTTCTCACTATTCGTCCTTTTACTTTGCCGAGCATTACTCCTTCGTGGTTCATCTCTCAGCCCAGAACATACCTCCTTCTTAGAGCCCAGTAAGTTCCTCTCCTTCTTCTTCTTCTTCCTGCTTATTCCATTTCATTTTGTTCTTCAATACTCTCAGTGTCTCTTTTCTTCTTAGCATTTTTGCCTGTAGAATGGGTTACTCCCACCTCCTTTCCTCTACCAATGCTTTGGCTAGTTTTAGGGCTGCCTTCAATGTTCCTAGGGACGTTGATATTGCTTACTGTAACATGGGCGATATTGACATTCAAAGGAACCGTGGTGTAAACACGGTGTTCTTTCCCTTGATGGCCATTTTAGAGGGTGGACTTAGGTTCCCGGTTGACCCCCTGGTCCTTAATACCCTTAGGTTTTGTGGCCTTTGTCCCTCCCAACTCCCTCCCAACTTTTTCCGGGTAGTGAGTTGCGTGAATAGGTTGAACCAGTTGTACGGGTTATAACTAAATCACCATGACATTAATTTTATGTATAGTTTATGTGGCAATATCGAATCGGATTATTACTTAAAGACAAGAGACGTAAGGGTACGGCTCATTTTGTGCCTACCGGACTCAAATAGAAACTCGGCTAGAGACTTTGTTCGGGTGAGTGGCAACTGGTTTGCCGAGGAACTCCTATGTGCATTTTTGCCGAGCGATGTTGGTCGGTACCATGCATCATCCATCTAATCTCTTTTTATTTTGGTCCGTGTATAACTACTGACTAACTTTTATTTCCTGTGCAGAGAGCAAAAGATTCAAGCCAGATCTCAGGGTGGTACATGTTCGGGACCTGAATTTGGACAACTCCGAGTGTCTCACCTTATCCTCGGCATAGATCCCGTTTACTCGACTTGGTAGGGGTTTGGCCAAGCCTTGTTAGTCGACAGCCCGTTCCTTTCCTACATAGACGTTCGGCACGTGAACTTCCTTCCCTCCAAGTTTACCGTTGGCGAAGCACGTGCTTTCGATCCCGGGTTCATTTGTTCGGACGAACGACCGCCCATTCGTGACGAATCGGCTGAGCACGTTTTGCGAGCGCACCGAGAAAGGGCTCACGAGCAAGTTCAGTAAGAAAATCCACCTCCACCTGAAGACCCTATAGAGCTTGGGGATCCCGTTCAAGAGGTTGAAGGCGCAGCCGCAGAATCAATCAGCTCATCTGAAACAGAATCCGACCAGGGCAACGCCATGGTGGTCAGGAAAAGAATGACAATCAACTGCTTCATCTCGAGTGCACAGTCCGCGCAGCAACAGCAGCAATCCCTTGGCCAGGATCCCACTCCTCCCCCTGCCCCCGTAAGTCGTGCCCGAAAGAAGCAACGCACAACCGAGCAGACACAGACAAGCTCGGGCGATGTGCTTTTCAGGCCACCCCTCCAACCATCATCGGGCATCGTAATTTGAGAGCAAACAGCACCCACCGTGGCCTTATACATGTACTTTTTCTTTATTAGTCGTCCTTATACATGTACTTTTTCTTTCCCTTTACAAATATCGTTATGGTGGGCAGGCCACACAGTTATCATACATCGTGGACGGGCAGATGAAGGAGCTTGCCAAAGATGCCGAGCGGGAGAAAGCTTTGAAAGATGTTGCCAAGGCCACAGCCAAGGAGAAGATAAAACATGCCGAGGATGTAGTGGAAAAAGTTACTGCTGCAGAGAAGGCTCGGGCTCTAGCAGAAAGGAGGTCCACGGAGCTTGAAGTGCAGTTTGGAGGGACCGAGCTTAAGCTGGCAGAGGCCCAGAGTTTAAACGTCATGTTAGAGGGACAACTGGCCGAGTCGAAGACGGCGTTGGAAGCTTGAGGAAGCAAGTGGTACGACGAAGGGTTCGCTGATGCGGAGAACTCGATAGAGCCAGTCATTCGCCAAGCTCACCTGCTCAGTTTTGAAGAGGGCTGGTTCGCTGCCCTCCAAGCCATAGGGGTTCCCGAGGATTCCTTCTTGAGGGATCGCGGCAAAATCCCCTTCTCGAACCCCCCAACTACCACGTAGAACGCTCCTTTAGTGATTGATGAGGAAGAGACCACCAGCATGAGGGAGTTGGTAAACACCATCAATTCTCACGTAGAGCCAGTTGATATGGAGGCGATTAGCCATTCTCAGGCTGGGGGGGACGCCCAATTGCAAACATCTTCAGCTGACTAGCAACCTTTTGAGGATCCATCTTTTGTTCAAGTAGCAGATCTCTGAAGTTAATAGCCGTACCAGGTTTCTTGCGTTCTATTTTTCTTTTTCCTTTACAATGTTTAACCGAACTGGATTGCCTATGTCACCGGGCTGTGGTGACGAAACAATTTATTTCCTTTACGCCTTTATTTGTCTTTTGAGTTGCCCGGTTTTTGGCAACTAAACATCAGTTTAATCTTTAAATGCTGCTCTAAGTTCTTTTTGTGAATGCTTTACTATGGGATGCTTTCATTTGACCAAGCGGTCCATCTTCATCAGTTGTGCTTTTTTTTCTTTTTAGTTAGGTCCACCTTGCCCGGCAAAGAAGGTACTAAGTGCTCGGCCAGAAGAATCGAGCTGAGGTTCTAGCCTCTGTCCTTAGAAGCAAATAAGGTTTCCACCTGCCCAGTGATAGGAATCGAACCAAGGGTCAGGCTTCTATCCTTAGGAGTAAATTAGGTTTACGCCTTCTCGGCGATAAGAATCAAACTGAGGGTCAGGCTTCTGTCCTTAGAAGTAAATTAGGTTTCCACTTGCTCGGCGATAAGAATCGAACCGAGGGTCAGGCTTCTGTCCTTCGAAGCAAATAAGGTTTCCACCCGCCCAGTGATAGGAATCAAACCGAGGGTCAGGCTTCTGCCTTTAGGAGTAAATTAGGTTTCCACCTGCTCGGTGATAAGAATCGAACTGAGGGTCAGGCTTCTATCCTTAGGAGTAAATTAGGTTTCCACCTGCTCGGTGATAAGAATCGAACCGAGGGTCAGGTTAGAACAATGCCAATATGCACGAACAAACATCATTTCTCTTATTAACAAAACACGTACACCGAAGACACCTCAACTTCAGTGATAGTACTTTTTCAGATTGTGGACATTCCACGGTCTGGGCAATGATCTCTCGTCTAGGTCTTTTAAGTAGTAAGCACCGGTGCCAGCCACTGCGGTCACCTGATAGGGCCCCTTCCATGTCTGCGCCAATTTCCCTACGCTGGTATCTCGCATGCTTCCCACAGCCCTTCTGAGGACCAGATTCCTGGCTATAAATTCCCTCGTTCTTACGTCTTGGTTGTACCTCCGGGCGAGCTTCTGCTGATATTCCGTGAGCCATATGGTCACCATCTCACGGCATTCTTCCAACTTGTCCAAGCATCCCACCATCATCTCGTTGTTCTGGGCAGGATCAAACCCCGCGATTCGTGCACTACATAAGCTTACCTCGGTTGGGATAATTGCTTCCACTTCATACGCGAGAGAGAAAGGAGTTTCCCTGGTGGATCTTCTGGGAGTTATTTGGTAAGCCCATAAGACTTTGGGCAGCTCCTCGGCCCAGTTCCCTTTTGCACCCACTAGCCTTTTCTTTAGCCCATCTACAATTACCTTGTTCACAGCCTTGGCCTGACCATTGCTCTGGGGATACGCTGGAGTCAAGTACCTGTTTTTTATACCAAGTTCATGGTAGAATTCTCGGAACGCCCGACTGTCGAATTGCAGTCTGTTGTCTGATATGAGGGAGTTCGGCACCCCAAACCTTGTTTCTATATTCTTCCATATGAATTTCTTCACATCAACGTCCCGTATGTTGGCCAAAGCTTCCACCTCTGCCCATTTGGTGAAATAGTCGACGACCACAAGCACGAATCTTCGATTTCCTGTCGTACGGGGGAATGGGCCGATGATATCTAGGCCCCACTGTGCAAAAGGCCAAGAACTGCTGATCGGGTTCAAAGGACCGACAGGTTTATGGATCAAAGGGGCATGCTTTTGACACTGTTCGCACCTAAGTACATACTCGGCGGCGTCCTTCTGCATTTGAGGCCACCAAAACCCTTGAGTCATTGCCCGGTGTGCCAATGAACGTCCCCCCACGTGGCCACCGCACACCATCATGTAGTTTTGCCAAAAGCTTGCCCACCTTCTCTGGGTGTAAGCACAACAGGTACGGTCCTCCATACGATCTCCGATACAAAGTCCGATCTTCAGACAGCCAATACCGAGGAGCCGTTCTACGTAACTTGCTGCCCTCCTTTTCATCACCTAGGAGTTGGTCTTTTGCCAGAAAGTCAATGATGGGGTCCATCCAGCTCGGCCCAAGGGTTTTAACGGCTGCAACTTTGATCCTCGCACTTTCCAAACCATTCGACACCTTGACGCTCGGCTCCAAAACCAACTCGACTTTAATTAGCCAGGGTATCTCTTCGGCTACTGACGATGCCAGCGTGGCAAGAGAGTCGACGTGTCTGTTTTGAGTCCGGGCTACTTGGAATACCTTGATCATGCTGAAGCTGGACATAGTCTGTTTCACTCGTCCGAGGTATGCTTTCATCTGGGGATCTCGGGCTTCGAAATTGCCTTGCACCTGATTAATTACCAGACGTGAATTTGAGTATACCTCCACCTCCCAAGCACCCAAGCTCGAAATCGCCCTTAGTCCAACCAAAAAAGCTTCGTATTCTGCCTCATTGTTGGATGCCTTGAAACACAACCTAAACGAGTGTTCCAACCATATTCCTTCTGGGGTGATTATGACGACCCCCGCACCAGCCCCCATGCAACTTGACGCACCATCCACGAACACCTTCCACGGGCGAACCTTTAGTCGGCAAACTATCTCCATACTCCCCTTTGGCGAAAACTCGGCGATGAAATCCGCAAGGACCTCTCCTTTCACCGAGCTTTGTGTTCTGTACTGTATGTCAAACGAACCAAGTCTAGTTCCCCATTTCGCTATTCGGCTCGTGAAGTCTGACCTTTTCAATAATGACTGTAAGGGATACTCGGTCAAGATGTATACCGTATGAGCCTGAAAGTAGTACGGCAGCCTCCTGGTGGTGTGTATTAGGGTCAATACAAGTTTTTCCAGGGGTAAGTATCTCATCTCGGCATCAACCAGAGTCTTGCTGATGTAGTAGACGGGTTGTTGGATTCCTTTGTCCCTTAGTAGCATAGCGCTCACGGCGTGTTCAGATACTGCTAGATACATGAACAAATCCTCACCCGGTTCTGGCACCGTAAGCATAGGTGCCCGCGCCAAATAATCCTTAAGATCCATAAAGGCTTTGTCACACTCTTCACTCCAGCGAAATCCAATCCACTTCTTCAACAGCTGGTAAAACGGTCGGCATTTGGAGATGAATCGGTTAAGGGCGACTAGCATCCCGGTCAACACTTGTACTTCCTTTGGGCTGCTCGGTAGCTTCAATCTCCTTACAACTTCAATCTGGTCGGGGTCGACCTCAATTCCCTGGCTAGTGATTAGATAACCCAGGAATTTTCCCGCCCCTACACCGAATGCAGACTTCTCGGCATTGAGACGCAATTTGCGCCACCGAAAGACCTCGAATACTTCCTGAAGATCCTCCATATGCCGGGCTACCTGCTTGCTCTTCACCACCATGTCGTCAATGTATACTTCAACCGTATGCCCTATCATGTCTCAGAACATCCTAGTCATCATTTGTTGGTATGTAGCCTCAGCGTTCTTTAGTCCGAGGGCATCCTTGTATAATGGTAATTGGCCTCTGGGGAGATGAATGTCGTTTTCTCTTGATCCTTGGACGTCAAGGCGATCTGGTGATACCCTTGAAAAGCGTCCAGGAAGCTCATCCTCGGGTGCCCATATGTGGCGTCCACCAGCTGATCAATTTTTGGCACGGGGAAGGGATCTTTTGGGCATGCCCGGTTCAGGTCGGTGAAGTCCACGCAAACCCTCCATTTGCCGTTCTTCTTTTTCACTACTACGGTGTTAGCCAGCCAATCCGGGAAGAATATTTCCCTTGTTACCCCAGCATGCTTCAGTCTTCAGACTTCCTCATTCACAGCTTATACATGCTCCTAGGATGATCTCCTCGACCTCTGCTTCTTAGGAGTGAACAGGGGGTCCACCCCAAGTTTATGGACTATGAACTTGAGATCTACCCCTGGCACTTCATATGGGCTCCATGCAAACACATCCACATTCTGTATTAGGACCAGCAACATTTCTACCCTTTCCCGATCATCCATGCTTTCTCCAATATGGAAGTACTTGTCTGCATCTGACAATACCTTCACCTTGACCATCTTCTCGTCACATGCGTCCCCCTTCTCTTGTGAATTCTGTAATTACTATAAGGGGATTCCCGACGAAGGGAAACTACGCTCGACCTGCTCCTTCTGGTCGGTCTGCTTTTTCTTGCAATTGACTACAGCGACCAAGCGTTGCCTGGCTGCCCACTGGCTCCCTCGCACCACAGTGATACCATGGTCAGTAGAAAACTTCACCTTCATGTGCAGAGTGAACGGGACAGCCCCCATCGCGTGGATCCACGGCCTTCCTAGTATAGCAGCGTATGGAGAAAACGAGGAAACCACTATAAACTTCACCACCACCTCCTTGCCTTCCATATTGACGGGCAGAGATATCTGCCCCTCGGGAACCACCACTTTGCCGTCGAACCCAACCAACGGCGTGCTATACTTCGAGAGATCCTCATTCTTCAACCTGAGCCCCCTGAATAGGTCCCGGTACATAACCTCAGCGCCACTTCCTTGGTCTATCATTATTCTCTTCACAACGAAACCTCCTACACGGGCCGTGACTACTAACGCGTCGTCGTGTGGTTGAATCATCCCTTCCAAATCGCTATCGTTGAAAGTGATTGGCTCTTGGGTCGGTTTTATCTTCTTCATGGGGGGCGGCATGACTGAGCTTCCTCCTGTTGCAGTGAGGCCCCTAGGGGCAACATGGATGACCTCGATTATCCTAAGAGGAGGTGTAAGGAGGTTCCTTCTTTGTGAGGCGCCCTGCCCTATCCCTCGATCTCTTGTGTCCATCACAAACTCCTTTAAGTGTTCAGCCTTGACCAGCTGCCCGAGATGGTCCCTCAACACTCGGCATTGCTCGGTTATGTGACCCCTATCCTTATGGTAAGTGCAATACAAATTCTGGTTCCTTCTGGACGGGTCTCCTCCCATCTTGTTAAGTCACCTGAACTATGGTTCGTGCTTAATCTTGTCAATGATCCTATGCATTGGCTCTTTAAACGTTAAATTCACCTCCCTCATGTGTGCTTCTGGTTCTTGTATCCTCAAGTTTCCCCGGACTCTAGGCGGATAGATGTTCTGACGAGGGCGATTAACCACGGGCGCCTTTCCCTTGCTTTGGAGCTGGTCGACCTCTAGCCGTTTGTATTCTTCGATGCGCCTCATCAGCTGTCTCATGTCTTCGGGGGGTTTCTTGGTCAACGATTCTCGAAGTTCGGAGTCCTCGGGCAGGCCCATCCTGAAAGTGCTTACAGCAATCTTTTCGTTCCCTCCGCCGATCTCAATGTAGAGCTCCCAATACCGGGAAACATAGCTACGAAGTGTCTTCCCTACCCTCATCTTCATAGAAAATAACACATCCACTGGTTATGGAACTCGGCTGTAGGTCACAAACCGTATTCCGAACTCCTATATCAACTCGGCGAAGTTATGAACAGATCCCTTCCGTAATCTGTTAAACCATCTCAGTGCGGTGGGGCCGAGACTTAATGGAAAAACCTTACACATCAGCGCGTCATTGTGGGTATGCAAGGACATCATCTGGATATAGTGGCTGACATGCTTTACGGGGTCAGTTTTTCCATCGTAAGAGTTGAACGGGGGTTGCATGAACCTGTCCGGCATTGGTGCCCGCTCGATGCCAGCCGAAAACGGTGACCTCGTCAGCTTTCCGTAGGCACGGCTCATCATATCCATGGCTGCATTACGGGGTCGTCGCTCTTTTGGGGAATCCGAGCCTCGGTATGCATATCCCCATGACCGCGAACAATCTCGGTGGGCTTGGGAATCCCGTGAATGTGAACGTTCCCTTCGCCGACGAGATTCCCGTGAATGGGATCGTTCGCGGCGACGGTCGGATCTAGATTGATTGGACCCTGTCCCTTGATGATTATCCCTGGAATCAGACCTTCTCCCCCGGTTATCCCATTCCCTTCTACGGTGCATATTCTCTGCTTCCAGTTCCAATCTCTCACCAACCTACGCAACCGTTCAAGCTCTTCGTCCCTGTCATCATGCTGTCTATGCCCTGACTGCCTGATGCATTCAGCTGGTTTGGAAAGATCCCTCACCGAGACCAGACCTCTCTTCATCCGTTCGTGATTCCTATCTTCGAGCTGCTTCTGCCTCCGTTCTCGCCAAGAAGAACCCCGAGAAAATCCCGTTGAACCACCTTCTGCACCACTTACGGAATGTCTCCCGCCATTCCCTCGCCGAGTCTCGTCGGAACCACGGCTTTGTAGGAGTTTCCCACAGACGGCGCCAATTGTGCGCACCAAAAGCAAAGCCGCTGGGCTGGGCTGGGACTCACTTTGGCTGACAACTTATTGTGTGGTGGGCTTGGGCTTCCTACACTGGGTTGTTCTCAACAATGAGACCCAATAAGGTCACTTTTCTCTCTTATCCTGCCTGAAACATTCCCCCCCTTTTTTACTGTCTGTTTCTCTCTCTTTCTCTCTCTCTCTTCTTGGCTTCTTTTTCTCAACCTTCAACAACCTCCCTTCATCCCTGTGTTCCTCCTATTTATAGCTCAAACTTTGTGGAGTGGCTGTGATTATTTTCAGGTTTAGTGCCCCAAGCGTCCAATGCTATCATTCATAAGTGGGTGGTTAGGTGGTAGTGGGAGGCGATGCAAGTGGCCTGGGAACTTATTTTTCCCCTTCTGCGGGTATCCTCGGCGGAGGTGCTGTCTGAGGAGCCGCCGAACATGCAACGGGGCACCTGTTGGTTGTCCATATATGATCGAGGAACGGGACAGACGACTTTGCCGAGAAACTTTGAAGTGGTGCATTATGGGCCCGCAACTTGTGTGGCTGAAGGATGGGATTCTTGGCAGAAAAGGATCGCGGCCCATGGGCCATTCACCCATACTGGGTCCCCAGGCCCAGATGGGCTCTGGCGTAGAGTTCCGTACAGATATAATAAGAACAACTAGGAAAAAGTGGACCGAATATGACCAAAGTGTACTAAATAAGACCAAAGTGAATCGAATAAGACCGAAGTGGACTGAAATGCTAAGCTGATGTGACTTAGTAGGAACTTAGTAACAACAAATATTATACTTAAACTTTTAAATATATTAGTTATTGCTCCCGAATTTTTTTTTTTTTTTAAATCTATATGTATTAGTCTTTAGACATCTAAAGTTTTTATTTTTTTTATTTTTTTTATATATGTATTTCCTAAGAAATATAAAAAAAAAAATATTATCAAAGGATTTGAAATTTATTGCATTTTATTTTCACCTATACTACTTTATTTATTTATTTAACATACATGTATATTATATGCATTACTGTAGTGCAATATGTGGGATTTTTATTAATAAGTAAATTAGACTGTATAATAAAATGTAAAAAGTTAATCTCTGTAGTCTTCTTATTCAATCTCTTTGTAGTGACGATAAATCTTTCTCCTCCTATGGTCACCTTATTGCTGAGGTAAAATTTTTGATAGCTTCCTTTCTTTCCTGTAGTTTTTCTCATATTTATAGACATGGTAATTTAGTTGCTCATAACTTTAGTAGACATACTAGACATGTTATTGGTCTTATGGTGTGGATGGAAGATATTCCACCACACATTACTCCTGTTCTCTGTGCCAATTTTGGCTAGTTTGTGTTCTCTTTCAATAATACGTACTAGTTTCTTTAAAATAAATTTAAAAAAAAAAAAAAAACGCTAGTAATAATAAACTAATGATCAATGATTGCATCAACCAATAAACAACTTTAGTAAATTTTATTGGAAATATACACCAATATATAAATCAGAAAGAAGTACCTTTAGGAGATTTTAGGTGACATTCATCACAACCTGAACATATTATATATTTTTCAACATAACCTCCTGTTTCTTCGTGGAGTTTGTAAAGGAACCTAGCATGATAATTCTGCTACAAGCCTACAACTGATAGCATAATATGATTTTTTTTTTTTTTTTTTTACTAATATTTTGGCGGGACCGATAATTTAGCTTGTATTCGTGATACCTACAAGAGAAATGGAAATGCAATTACTTTATTATTATTATTTTTTGTTTTGGAAAATCGGAAATGCAATTATTTATGGGCTTTCCGTTAGTATGTCACAAGAATAAAAAGATCAAGAACAAGAAAGAAGTTTTTAAGAAATACTAGTTAAAGGTCCGTTGCGTTGCACGGTTTTATCATAAACTTATAGAATATACATTTTATTTGATAAACAATAATCTCTCAAATAATTATATAATAACAAAAGGAAAAAAATGTTTTGGTATAACAATTATCATATATAAAATGATAAAACCTAATACAAAATTATTATTTTGTAACCTACCAATTGTGCTCTGTAGGGGAGAATTTGTTTCAGCCCCTTGCAAACTCATTGTCCTCTTTGGGGAGCCAGGCCCGCAAGGTTTTGTCCTCGGCCCCGAGTGCAGGCAAGCAAAGAGGGTTTCATAGTCTCAGCCCCAAGCCTGGAGTCCCACATCGGTTAGAAGAGCGCCCCACTCATGCTTTATATGCCTCTGGGACTTGCATGAGTGTGGTCCCAGAGGCATATAAAGCATGAGTGGGGCGCTCTTCTAACTGATGTGGGACTCCAGGCTTGGGGCTGAGACTATGAAACCCTCCTTGCTTGCCTGCACTCGGGGCGAGGACAAAACCTTGCGGGCCTGGCTCCCCAAAGAGGACAATGAGTTTGCAAGGGGCTGAAACAAATTCTCCCCTACAAAAAGCGCTTTTTGGGGTTGGGATGAGCCTTAGCTGCCTCCGCCCCATCTGATTGTTTACCTACCGCGGTGCCAGGTGCGATGCGGTTTTTGCCTTCTTCCCCGAGTGCAGGCAAGCAAGGAGGGTTTCATAGTCTCAGCCCCAAGCCTGGAGTCCCACATCGGTTAGAAGAGCCCCCACTCATGCTTTATATGCCTCTGGGACTTGCATGAGTGTACCACTACTCACATGCAAGTCCCAGAGGCATAAAAGCATGAGTGGGGCGCTCTTCTAACCGATGTGGGACTCCAGGCTTGGGGCTGAGACTATGAAACCCTCCTTGCTTGCCTGCACTCGGGCCGAGGACAAAACCTTGCGGGCCTGGCTCCCCAAAGAGGACAATGAGTTTGCAAGGGCTGAAACAAATTCTCCCCTACAAAAAGCGCTTTTTGGGGTTGGGATGAGCCTTAGCTGCCTCCGCCCCATCTGATTGTTTACCTACCGCGGTGCCAGGCGCGATGGGTTTTTGCCTTCTCCCCGAGTGCAGGCAAGCAAGGAGGGTTTCATAGTCTCAGCCCCAAGCCTGGAGTCCCACATCGGTTAGAAGAGCGCCCCACTCATGCTTTATATGCCTCTGGGACTTGCATGAGTGTAACACTACTCACATGTGAGTAGTGTTACACTCATGCAAGTCCCAGAGGCATATAAAGCATGAGTGGGGCGCTCTTCTAACCGATGTGGGACTCCAGGCTTGGGCTGAGACTATGAAACCCTCCTTGCTTGCCTGCACTCGGGGCCGAGGACAAAACCTTGCGGGCCTGGCTCCCCAAAGAGGACAATGAGTTTCAAGGGGCTGAAACAAATTCTCCCCTACATGCTCTAATGAGAATTTTTGTGTCTTTGGGAAATTGTTGAATACCTAGAGGATGAAAGCAACATATCACCTCAAAACTCATGTATAAAACAAAAATAATTTAAAAATTATGCCTAAGCATATTTAATGATTAATTCTCAAACCATAATCATATAAATTGTATAAAACATAAGCAAATTAGGTTAAACAAAAAATACACAAAACGTATAGAATTTAAGAAAAAAAATTAGAGTAAACAAATACATACCTAAGAAGAGAAGAATAAAGAAAAAGAATCGTATGATACATATTCATTATGAATTATTTAGTATATATACACAACAATCTAATGTTAGTCTAATTATGGAAGTTTAAAGCTAAAATCTAAATCTTAAAAAAAATTGGCAAGAGGAAATTCAAAGAATTTAGTGTTTTATTTAAATACTAAGAGTAGTTGCTTTTTATTTTTTTTATTTTTTATTTTATTTATTTATTATTTTTTTACAGGTACTCCCTTACTTTTTTTTAAAGTGTACAACGTNNCTTTTTTTTTTTTTTTTTATTTGTGTACTATTTTTTTTTTACACGTAGTAATATAATTCAAATAAAAATAAAGGATTAGATGAGAATTGTTGCAGCTTTTTTTTTATTATTTAAATTTTTACGTGTACTATGTTTTTTTTTGTTACACGTGCTAATATAATTTAAATAAAAAAAAAGATTAGATGAAAAGTTTGGATTGTAATTAAATTAATATTTTTATCAACTTAAAAATTATAGGAGAAGAAATAAGAACAAAAAAAATTATATTTATTTTTTTTAAAATCTAAAAAAATTTCTACAATTTCGTGCAGTCACTTGGTGCAACCACAGCTTATAAGCCCAACTTTTATTATATAGTATATGATTTGTGACCAAATTGAATACTTTAAATTAGATAGATATCACTAAGCCCTAAAGGTAGCTCAAGTTGTAATAATTCTCCCTATAAAAGGTCTTTTATTCAAAGAAAAATAAAACGGTTAGGAAGAGTTACTATGAGAATGGTATCTGACAAAAAGAGTATTAAACATGTTAAAAAAAAAAAATGAATCTCAACTTTTAATAAATGCATGGGAACAAAAACGAGGGAAACATATAGTACTATCCTTGCTAAAACTTGGGAATAGTACTATCCTTGCTTGCTAAAACTTGGGAAAAGGAACTAAACCAAAAACAAATTATAAGACTACTTCTATGAAAGCATCTATGAGTAAACACTAAAATCAATCTTATATATATGGGTTGAATTTTTTTTATGCCAAAATTTAAAACTGGCATTTTAAGTTTTAATTTTTTTTTTCATTTTAGTCCTTTAAATTTTAATTTTGTTATTTCAGTTCTTTAGGTTTAAATTTTGTCAATTCATTCTTCTATTACCCTTCAGTTAAGTTTTGCCGTTAACTAAGCCAAAATGGTGCCGTTTTGGCTTTTTTTTTTTTTTTTTTAAATTATTTCTTAATTTTGCCGAAATACATTAATTTAAAATAAAGAATAATAAAAACTAAAAACTAGGGGAGCCACATTGTTCGCCTGCTCCTGGAAATAAAAGATTGCCTTCGGCTAGCAGATCTATGCCTCAATTGCCTTCTAGTTCTAGATACAAGTAAAAAACACACCATTGAGGGGTCAGTGATACAAGTTCTCCCTTCCCTTCCAAAACTCTCAACAATTGAGTGGTCTATCTGCAAAAGTTGAACCAATAATGTTTAATCACAAACAAAGCAATTGAAAAAAAAAAAAAAATCTATAGAAAATATTATAAACCCAGCAAGCTCCTTAACGAAGTCTTTTCAAGGCGAGGATCGATGTCAACAAAATCTCCAAATGTGGTTTTGTCGACCTGTAAACGTTTTAAACATTTAACATTGAACTTAAATTGAATAAACATTAAGCCTTATTCCGCTACAAAGGATGAAAAATATGTTAGAGATCAACCTGCTCTGATCACTACACATCAGTACTTTATATCTACTAAGGTCTCTGAATACTCAGAAAAAGATTGCAGTCTGCTCTGTCAAGTCCTTTGATGCCAAAGTCAACAAACCAAATGGTCCTAATCTGCCATTACCTGATGCATTCTCTCTCTGTTTCGGTTTCGATTTCTATTTCTCCATCAGTCTTGATCTCGATCTCTCTTTCTCACCCCCTAACGATCTCTAACTCTCTCTCTTTTTTTCTCTCCCAAATTTCTCAGATAGTTCGGTGGTTGGGGATAGGGGGATTTTATTAAAAAATAACCATAAAACCTAAACTATATTATTAGTTATGCAATGTTTGAAACAAATTTTATTTCTAACAAATCGAGTCTAGAGGACTTGATTTTGCTCTGAGAAAATCAAGTGTGAGACACTCGATTTCCAAGTGAGTAAGGAAATTGAGTGTAAGATACTCAGGGCCCGTTTGGTTTAGAGGTGTCTCAGTTTTCATATCTCAATTCTTAGTTTTCATCACTCAAACTCAAAACTCATAACTCACTACTCAAACTCCACCATCACTCAAAAAATCCCAACACTTTGTTTGGTCACAAAACTCAGTCATTTATCTTAGTTTTTAACTTCACTTTTTGCCAAAATGATGGACCCACCCACTGACACTGCATAAAAAAAATACAGTTGCTACCCGCGTCCCTTTTCTTTTCTGCTCTTCAAACCCAGCTTCACCGAAACCCAGCTCCACCACCACCAACGACAAACCCTTCATCCACCACCATTAACCCAGCTCCAACACCACCACCACCACTACCAATGGCAAATCCAGAAATCCACAACCACAACCACCACCACCAACAGCCCTTAACACAACCACAACCTCCACCAAAAAATTCGAATGAATCAAAAATCCAAACCCACCAACAGCGCTCAACCAAAACCACAACCTCCACGAAAAAATCCAAGCTTCAAACCACCACAACCACAACAAAAAAACCCAAATCCTTAGATCAGAGACCCAAACTCAGCCATCTCTACCATCACCACTTGAAGAAAAAAAGAAAAGAAAAAAAAAGCAGCTAAGAGAAGAAACCAAAGTGAAGAACAAAGAAAGAAGAAGAAGAAAAAAAAAAAAAAAACCTTAGAGTGGGTCTGAAGAAGAAAGAAAAATAAAGAAAAAGATGAGGAAAAAAAAATAAAAGCCTTGAAATCGAAGCCCCAAAATCATACCTTAACCCGATTAAGACGCAAATCACAACTGAAATCGAAGCCCTCTGCCATCTCTGCCATCATTGCGTGAAGAAAAAGAAGAAAAGAAACTAGAGTGAAGAAGAAAGAAAGAAAAGAAAAAAGAAAAAGACAAAAAAAAAAAAAAAAAAAAAAAGAGAGAGAAGAAGATGAAAGAACCCNTGCACTGCTAGCATCACTCAAACTGAGTTTGAGTGATGAAAACAAAGATAAAAAATCAAGCCAAACACCAGATTTTTAGTGTGGTCCCACGCCAATTCTCAGTTGAGTGATGAGAACTCAGTTTTGAGTGATGAGAATTGGCAATCCAAACGGGCTCTCAATTTCCAAGTGCAAATTCACTGGGCAAAATCGAGTGCAAAAAGCTTGAATTGTTAGAAACCAAATATGTTTGAAACATTGCCTAACTAATAATATAGATTGGGTTTTATAGTTATTTTTTAATAAAAACCCGGGATAGGGTATTGGATAGTTTTTGATTTTCAAGGGCAAGGAATGACGCCGTTCCCCTTAATTAGTTTTTTTTTTTTTTTTTTGGTAATTAAGGTATTTCAATAAAATTAAGAAATAATAATTAAGGAAAAAAAAAAAAAAAAAACAGTGTCATTTTGGTTAATGGTAAGACTTAACCAAAAGGTAACGCCGGACTAAATTGACAAAATTTGAAACTTAAAAAATTGAAATGATAAAACTAAAATTTAAAAAATGACAAAAGTTGAAATTTAAAGGATCAATTTTAAATTTTAACTTTTTTTTTTTTTTTAAGTAGCAATATCACAAAAGAACTTTCAAAACGTAATCTAATTAACAAAACATACATAAATTCTCTCAATCCACCAAAAAAATTATATAATAAACTCACAAGCATAAGTAATTAAGTCTCGTCCATTTAAGCCGAAATTATAAGTTTTGATGGTTTAATTGTTAAAGTCATTTAAATAAATAAGCTTTGTAAAATTTTCATTTTTTCAAAGCACGAGTAAAATAAAAATCTCCTTCACTACTCACTAAACAAAATGAAGAAGAGTTATGAGAAAGAAATGCAAAAGCTAACTCAATTTCACATATTGAAACCATACATGTCCCATGCCATTAAAAGTCCAACCTTAAATCAAGAACATGACATGCGTAAAAGGGAAACATTACTGTATAAGAATCAGTCTTCCACTCCCTCCACCCCAACCCTTCTCTTTTATTTTACTTTCGCCGTTGTTTTTATCATCATCATCATCATCACCATCACTATTATTCACCGTGTCCATGCCCTTAGGCACGGTGACGACAAGTTTACCACCGCTAAATCTCGCGCTTGTCATCTCAGGTCTCGTATAAGACGGAAGCCTAAACCGCCAGACATCAAGCTCATCATCTTCATCATCTCCACCACCTATTCCTTTAATCACAACTTTCGTCATGCCCGGCAAGATTTTGATCGTATGAGCTCTCACTTGGCTCATATTTGACTTGTCTTTGTTATCGTTGGTGGTGGTACTGACAATGAAACGAAGAGAGTCAGAGGTTTCTTGAACGGAAACATCGACGGTTGAGCGTATAGGAAGCTCGAGGACTCTGGCGAACACGTGGGGGAGTCTTCGTAGCTTCTTGGATGCGACGCCGTATTGGTTTGTCTTCATGTTTCGCTTCTTTGGTGCTGGGTGAACCTTCATCATCTTATATAGCTACAGAAAAAAGGTTTTCTTTAAGGTCTTGTTTGGGTGTGAAGAAATTATGAAGAAGAACTTTGCAGGAAAATAATAATATATAAATACGTGGCTGAGATTGGAGCCTTTGATAAGAAGGTAAAGATTGAATATTGTTTGAGAGAGAAAGAGATTCTTAGCGTTAGGGTGTGGAGGATTGGAGTACGAAAAAGAAGAAAGGGAAGAAGTGATTCGTTTTGGTTGGAGAGAATGGGAGTAGTGTTTGTGATGAGGGAATCGTTTGCATGTCCTTAGTTCTTGTCCACCCACTTTATTTCATGAAATTATCATAACAAATTAATGCCCACTTTTGGTTTTTAATTCTAAATTGCTATTTGTTGAGTCTTTTGATATTGGGACACATGTCACATTTTGATAAGTTAATGGATAGATCTTAGTTATTTATTTATTTATTTATTATTAGAGTCATAAAAAATATACAAACTATTTATCTCCTTAAATAATAAAATAATATCATAAGTTTTTTTGTTTTTTTTTTTTTAAGAAACATAATATCATAAGTTAGGAAAAAAAAAAAAAAAAAAAATAAAAAAAAAAGAGAAATGAGTATTCTTTCGTATTATATATGAAAAGAACTAGGTTTGTATGTGAACTTTTTTTTTTAGAAGAAATATGTGAACCTATTTTCTTTCAATATTAAGCAAATCTATTTAGAAAGGTTGAATTAATACATTCTTTAATGCCCAAATGAATATATACAATAGGTAATATTGCTGGTCACATCAATAATGACGCGAATATCTTTGCTCAAATAAATGTAAAAACTTATGTAAAGGGAGTTAAGCTCAAAAAATTCACACCAACAAGTGTAATTATATTGGAGGTAGCTATGGATGGGTCCTTCTTCATTGCCACATTTGCGATGCACAAAAGGGTAAAAATAGGGGAAAGATCGTAGAATCAAATTTGCTTCTTAAAAGACATTAAATGATATAGAGAAAGATAGCAAGAGAGGTAGGAGAGAAAAGGGAGAGAAAGGACCCTCGTATAAAGCTATTGAATAAAGGAAAACCTAATTTCGAACCTACGTACTAAATTAGAGAAAATAATAGTATTTAGTGTTTTTTGAAGTTAGGAAGCACATGAGGTTTGGTGGGGCATTAATCCCCGTCACCCTCTCTGTTATTCACTTATTCTCATTCTTCGTCTCTCATTCATTTTTTATACATTTTTGTGATATTTTAGGATTAAAGTTATCAAAAGTTAGCTTAATTGTAAGAGTGTTTTCACCACAATCCATGTTTTGGGTAGTGTGACCCTTAAACAGTACTTTTCTTCAAACTTTAAATCATAATGCTTATTAGTATTAAAAAAATATATATATGTGTGTGTGTATATATATCATAAATTGTTCAAGCTCAAGTACTAATTTACTCTTTTGTTCTGAAATTATATAATCCAATAATTAAAATCTTTTTAACCAAAATGTTGTGTTTGAACATGATGAATATTCCGTAATCAATCAAATGCAGGGAGGGAGCAATATATATTGCGCCATCCCAAGCTCGGAAAACTTAAAACTCTTGTTGAACTCACTTGTTAATCTTGAACTTAAGAAATGGGAAGGAATAGTAACTATTTTACCCTCTGGCTGAAATTTGCATGAAATGCCAAATATATTATGACAGTTGCGAGTTATTTTTGTCGTTTTCAAACATGTAAGTCTAGAATCTATCCTGAAATTCACATTATTGTGATCCTAAAGGAAGAGGTGAGGCTAATATATGGACGATGGGAGACAAAAGAAGGAATTTGTGTAATTGGTCCTAAGTCCTTGGATTCTGGCTAAAATGTTCATTTTCATGTACTTGGATTCATCCTCTTGTATCATATCATGTTAAGTTTATACCTTCTAATGTGGGGTTGGAGTTGGACTATCCTGGAGTATATATAGGACCACTACGTCCTTGTCCAGTTTGCCTCATCACATCACATTATATATACATACATACTTGTTCATCTTGCTATTTTACGTCATGTTTTCACAATTAGTACCACGATGATGTGACAGATCAGTACCAAAATTATCCTAAATGTGCTCATTGTATTGGATTAGGATCGGTGCGATTATTCTAAATGTACTTGATGATGCCCGGATTGTCAGTAAAAAATGATCGTCTAGAGTGGGGTCGTCTTCAGCCAACCTAAACCTAAAAAATGAATGGTGAAAGGAAGAAGTGTAGGTCACTGGTGCGGTGCCTACCACAAAGCCTTCGATGCTAAAGTCAGAAAGGCCAAAATGAGAAGTATTAGAATATCAGTGTGTATGAACTAGAGGTTTATTGTGTGTACCTTTGGTCGAGTCTCATGGGTAGGTATATATCGGTGCTTACTTCTTCCTTCTAGTTGTTGGTGCTACCTAAATGGTGATTTTATTCCCGTATCAGTAACGCCTCTATAGGGTGTTAATGGTGAGTTATCTCCCCAACAGTATAGAAGCTCATCATTGTTTTGTAACACTTCATTAATGATTGAGGATGGACGAGTTTGTCCTTGCCTGATGATCACCACTGGTTGGACGGATCTTGGAATTATCTTCGTCCTCGTATCTTTCTATGGACGAGGATATGATCGGGACTATCAACTGCCCCTCTATTTTGAGGTTGTCCATATTTTGGACAGTCACAGGAATATGAGGAGTGTTTTTTTTTTTTTTTTTTTTTTTTTTTGGGGCACTTGGGGTTCTGCTCCCGTATTGATTGCTCTGTGACGACGTGGCACGCATCGTGGCCACGTGTCCTACTCTGATTGGTTGAGAGGTCTTGTTTCTGGTGAAATCTTTTCAGATTTCTCAAACTTTTCAAGGAAAACTTTTTTAATCCTTGCATTTCTTTTCTCATTTCTTCATTTTCTTTCTACGATTGGTTTTTCTGACTTCCTAGTTGTGCCTTTTGCTCTTAGTCTTCTCAGTTTCCTCCCTTATTTCCAGGTACGCCCTTTATTTACGCCTTTTTCCTTTCTAAGTTTTACTTGTATTCCTTTCTCTTGTGCTCCTATTTTCCTTTTGCGCTCCCATTTTCCTTTTCGAGTTGTGTTACTTTCTTTAATGGTAGATTACTCTAAAATTAGGCCCACTTCTCCCTCCATCGCCTTCCTTTTTGCTCTCTTAAGGGAGCTAGTAGATTCTTCTAGTGACCCATTAGGTGTGTTTTCATCTAGTGATCCATATCCACAGATTGGGGATTTTGTTGTGGGTGGTAGTGGCCTAGGTTTGGTGTTGGGTGACTTATACCCATTGTTGTTTAAATCCCTAGCTTGGTTTAAATCCGTTCAAGGGGATTTAAAGAGGGAAAATATGGGGTCCGAGGTGAGATCGGGTGATCTAGAGAGAGGTTCGTCTTCTAATGTAGGCACAACTGGGGCAGGGGTAGACACGACTACCTCTACGCCTTCCCTCGCACCTTCGTCCTCTCATCCTTTTGCTTTTACCACACCCCATTCTTTCCATGCCCTTAAAGAAAAGTGTACTTTGAAGATAGACGTCTTTAGTAAGTTTAGGGATAGGTTCCAGTTCCCTGATGAGACTAGGGCTCGTCTTCCTAGGAAGGGTGAGAAGGCTTGTGCCTTTGCTCATTGTAAGGTTTGTTTTTATGAGGCTGTGTTTTTGTGCGGCCTTAGATTTCCCATCCATCCATTCATCATAGAGCTTCTTCACTACCTGAACCTTGCTCCGGGGTAGCTTATGCCGAATTCTTGGAGAATCGTCATAAGCTACATGTTGATTTGGACGACTATATCTAATGGGGATATGATCATGCTCAATGAGTTCGTCCACCTCTACCATTTGAAAGAATCCAAGAAGTTTAGGTATTATGAATTTGTACCCTGGGATAGAAAGTCTCACCCCGTTGTTGATCCTCCATCGTTCTTCCGTTATTAAAAGTCTAGATATTTCTTCTTGTTGGGCGATGGTTGGGAGACTCTTTCTGATGACTTTTGGGTGGATGTCCCTAGGTTGCTGTGCCGGTGGGAGATCCCTCAGCTTGGTGCGTTTGCCTCCAATGAGATGTTTTTCTTTTTTAACCTTTTGTACATGTTAATCGTCACTCTAATCTTGCGTAGTTTTCTGTTTTGTAGTAAAAGAGTGTCCTGAGCTTGAGAGTAAGTATATGGAGAGGGTTCAAGAGGCTATCAAGTACGCAAGTACTATTGATGATTTTGACAAGCTGGTTGATCCACACATGTTAGCTCGTCATTATTTGTGGCCGGAGCCTTCTCATTACGACCTCTATGCACTTGACCAGGAAGAGAGAAAACGTGAGTTTCCCCGATATATCAGATTGTCTTTTCTTCTTTTTCCTTGCTTTAACCCCTTGCTTTTTTTGGTGCAGAGATGAAAACCAAGTTCAATAAGGGGATGTACGCAAAGATTAAGGGGAAGAAGAACGAGCCCCTTTCCAACATTGGCCAAAGGAGATTAAGAATCATTGATAAGGAAAAAGAAAAAAGAAAAAAGAAAAAAAAAAAAGAAACGGTGGAGAGAGGTTTGTCCACCTCTGCCTTGGATCTGGATGAAGGTCAGGCTGTTTCTCCTAGCGTTTCAATTGAGGAGGTCATTCGTCCTTCGAAGAAACGAAAGACGGGGGATAAAGGGAAAGAGAAGATGGGCTCCCAAGTTTGGGCTGATNATTTTTATTGGGGCACTTGGGGTTCTGCTCCCGTATTGATTGCTCTGTGACGACGTGGCACGCATCGTGGCCACGTGTCCTACTCTGATTGGTTGAGAGGTCTTGTTTCGTGAAATCTTTTCAGATTTCTCAAACTTTTCAAGGAAAACTTTTTTAATCCTTGCATTTCTTTTCTCATTCTTCATTTTCTTTCTACGATTGGGTTTTTCTGACTTCCTAGTGTGTGCCTTTTGCTCTTAGTCTTTCTCAGTTTCCTCCCTTATTTCCAGGTACGCCCTTTATTTACGCCTTTTTCCTTTCTAAGTTTTACTTGTATTCCTTTCTCTTGTGCTCCTATTTTCCTTTTGCGCTCCCATTTTCCTTTTCGAGTTGTGTTACTTTCTTTAATGGTAGATTACTCTAAAATTAGGCCCACTTCTCCCTCCATCGCCTTCCTTTTTGCTCTCTTAAGGGAGCTAGTAGATTCTTCTAGTGACCCATTAGGTGTGTTTTCATCTAGTGATCCATATCCACAGATTGGGGATTTGTTGTGGGTGGTAGTGGCCTAGGTTTGGTGTTGGGTGACTTATACCCATTGTGTTTAATCCTCTAGCTTGGTTTAAATCCGTTCAAGGGGATTAATAGAGGGAAAATATGGGGTCCGAGGTGAGATCGGGTGATCTAGAGAGAGGTTCGTCTTCTAATGTAGGCACATATATATATATTTTTTTTTTTTGAAAATGCCCTGTCTGTTTTAGGGCTACTAGACACCTTATATTTAGATGCCCTACTTGTTTTGGGGCTTTTTGAACAGTTTACAACTTTATATAATATGTCTACACTTTTATCTTTATTCATATGGTTGGTTAATACTTCTTGCCTGCACTTCCTGTTTACTGTAGTCTGCTTTGAATGTACCCTTTGTTCCTTTGAGGACTTAGAAAACTTTAGGTGTACCTTTTGTCCTTTTAGGGACTTAGAGAATTTTGCCCAAATGTGAACTTGGTTGTTAGAGGACAACCTCTTTGCATTGCCTTGTGTATCCATTTAAGAAATCTTTTGTTTGGACGATGTGCATACATTTAAGAAATTTTATCGTCTTTAACTTGGACAATGTGCATCCATTTAAGGAATCTTATTGCCTTTGATTTGGACGATGTATATCCATTTAAGGAATGTTATCGTCTTTTAATTTGGACAATGTACATCCGTTTAAGGAATCTTATTGTCTTTTAATTTGGATGATGTACATCCATTTAAGGAATCTTATCATCTTCTGATTTGGACGATGTACATCCATTTAAGGAATCTTATCATCCTTTGATTTGGACAAGATCTTTGCCTCCGAATGACGGTCATGGTTTGAGAAAGAGAGAGGTAACCAGAATACATGGATTGCTGAATAATATGTTTATTTGATTTGTATTAAAAAGTATGAGATCATGCATACAATTGGACTACGGTTCCTATTCGTAATACCTCTTTAGATGCTTAACATTCCATGGATGAGGTAACTTGCTCCCGTCCAAAACCTCCAGGTGGTAACTTCCTCAGCGAGAATAGTGGATGACTTTGTAGGGTCTTTCCTAGGATGGTCCTAATTTACCTTGTGTTGGGTCCTTCGTTGCGGGAGTTACTTTTCGAAGGATGAGGTCTCCAATGTTGAATCTTTTGAGTTTTACCCTTTGGTTGTAGTACTCGGCCACCTCCTGTTGATACTTGGTCATTCTCTGAGAGGCTTAGTCTCTAACTTCGTCCAAATAGTCCAGGTTTAGCTTCAGTTGATCGTCGTTGCTCTGTTTGTCAAAGAATTCCCTCCTGAGTTTGGTGAGTCCTACTTCAACTAGGATGACTGCTTCTATGCCATAAGTCAAGTTGAAGGGCATCTCTCCTGTTAGGGTTCGTGCTGTCATCCTATACGTCCATAGAATTCCTGGTAACTCCTTGGGGCCATGCTCCCTTTGCCCCTACTAGCTAGGCCTTGATGATCGAGCAAGGTTCGGTTTGTTACGTTTGTCTGTCCAATATTGGCATGAGGATGTCCTGAGGATGAGTATTTGTTCTTGATACCCAGGCTCGAGTAAAACGACTTGAATTCGTGATTGTCGAACTGACGACCATTGTCTGAGATTATCATCCTTAGGATCCCGAACCTGCACACAATATTTTTCCATACAAAATTTTGTACCTTTGTTTCTGTGATTATTGCCAGTGCTTCTGCTTTTACCTATTTCATGAAGTAGTCAATTGCGACAACCAAGATCCTCACTTGTCTCTTCCCTTATGGTAGGAGGCCCATAATGTTGATCCCCCATTATGCAAATGGCCAAGGTGAAGAAATGGTCATCATTTTCTCTCCTGGGACTCGTTGGACATTTACATACCTTTAGTGATGGTCACATCTCTTGATAAACTCTATTGCGTCTTGCTGCATCGAGGGCCAAAAGTAACCTGTCCTCGTAATTTTTCTGATGAGGGACTTTGGTCTGGAGTGATTGCCGCAAACTCCCCTATACACCTGTTCCAGGACATACTTGGCTTCTTTCTCTTCAATACACCTTAAGTAAGGCTGGGAGAAGCCTCTTTTGTAAAGCTTGTCATTCAGCACTGTGAACTGGGCTGCTCGTTTTTGGACTTTCTTGGCTTCCTCGGGATTTGGTGGTAATCATCCATCTTTAAGATAGGACAGAGTGGGACTCATCCATTCGGAGCGAGTATGCACAGGGAAGGTTTGAAATTCTTTGATATTAGGGGAGTTTTGTTCTTCTAGTTTCTGACCAGCCAGCTTTTCCTGATCATCTACTGATGCACTCTGGGCCACTTCGTCGGCTTCGGCATTTTGATCTTGTGGGGTCTGAGCAAACTTTACACAATCAAAATTGCTCACTAATTGATTCATCAACTTAGGTACTTTTGCATTCTTGTCTCCTTTGTTTCAAAATCTCCCTTGACTTGCCCTATAATGAGCTGTGAGTCATTCCAAAGCAAAATGTTTCTAGCTCCAAATGCCTGAGCCATTCTTAGCCTTGTCAACATGGCCTTGTATTCTGCTTCGTTATTGGTCACTGGAAATCTGAGCTTAACTCCATACTTCAAAACGTCTTTTTTAGGGGAGGTGATGACGATGCCTACTCCACCTCTTTTTTGAGTGGATGATTTGTCTGTGTGGATTATTCAAAGTTCTTCCTAATTGTCTTCATGTTCTGGAGTGGTGAATTCTACTATGAAGTCTGCCAGGCCTGGGCCTTTATGGCCGTCCGGGGGCAATATTGTACATCAAACTGGCTAAGCTCAATGGCCCACTGTACCATTTGTCCGGCTGCCTCAAGTTTATTCATTGCTTTCTTAAGGGGCTGGTCCATCATCACTATGATTGGGTTAGCCTGAAAGTATGGACGAAGTTTTCTTGAGGCCACGATCAAGGCAAAGGTAATTTTTTCTATTCTTGAATATCAGGCTTCAGCTCCTTGAAAGCCCTGGCTGGTGTAATATACTAGGAGTTGTACTTTTTTTCTTCCTTGATCAGGGCCACGCTAATTGCAGTTGTGGATACTGCCAAGTAGAGGAACAAGTCTTCCCCCTCCTTGGACAGACTCAAGAGTGAAGGGTTGCTTAAGTAGCGCTTTAGCTCTTGAAATGCTGCTTCGCATTCATCTATGTAGACAAAAGCTCGCTTTAGGGTTTTAAAGAAGGGAAGGCATTTGTCTGTTGCTTTTAAGACGACTCTGTTGAGGGCTGCCACTCTCCCTATGAGAGATTGCACTTCCTTGATCATCTTCGGGGAGGACATCTTGAGGATAGCCTTCACTTTTTCAGGATTTTCTTCTATTCCCCTTCGTGATATCATGAAATCGAGGAATTTCCTGGAAGAGACACCAAAGGCACATTTGGACGGGTTAAGCTTCATGCTATACTACCTAAGTGTATTGAACGTCTCCCTAAGGTCATCCAGGTGGTCCACTTCTTCTTTGCTCTTGATAAGTCTATCATCAACGTATACTTCCACATTCCTCCCAATTTGTTTGCTAAACATTTGATTTACCAATCTTTGGTATGTGGCCCTGATATTCTTCAAACCAAAGGGCATAACCCTGTAACAGTAGAGCTCCTAGCTGGTGATGAAGGCTGTCTTTTCTTGATCCTCCTCTGCCATTTGTATCTGGTTGTATCCAAAGAAGGCGTCCATAAAGGTAAGAAGCTTATGTCCGGTTGTCGAGTCTACAAGCTGATCGATTCTGGGTGGAGGGAAACTATCCTTCAGGCAGGCACTCTTTAGATCTGTAAAGTCAACACACATTCTCTACTTCCTGTTTGCCTTTTTGATCATGACAACATTGGCCAACCACTCTGGATAATAGACTTCCCTGACGAAATTGGTAGCCAGCAACTTGTTCACTTCGTCCATGATTGCTTTGTTCCGTTCCGAAGCAAAAACTCTTCTTCTTTGTTAGAAAAGCTTCTTTTTGAGGTCCACATTTAGGTGGTGTTGGATAATGCTTACTGATATGCCTAGCATATCTTCGTGGCCCCATACGAACACATCTAGGTTATCCTTCAAGAAGCTGACAATCTCTTTCTTCATCTAGAGACTTAAACTCGTCCCGATACTTAAGCTCATCCCTACTTAGGTCGTCTTTGTAGGATCTCTTTTAACCAATTCTATTATCTCCAGTTTCTCAACAATTTCTGGCGTCTTTTCTTCAATTATCCACATGTGGTTTTCCTTCGACGCCAGGACTGCCTAGTAACATTCCCTTGCCAGCACTTGGTCTCCTTTTATTTCTCCAAATCCTTGTTCTGTTGGAAACTTTACCTTCAAGCAATACATGGAGGTGGCTGCTTTCCAATGATTGAGAGTAGGTCTTCCTATAATTACATTGTAGTATGAAGTTGAGTCTACTACTAAAAAGTTGTGTTTATTAGTTACCTGTAAGGGGTATGAGCCTGCCGTAACTGTCAAAGTTACTATTCCCCGAGGGTATACCTTGTCTCCACTGAAACTGACGAGGGGAGATTCAAAGGGACGAAGCCTCCTCGGGTCTACTTTCAACTGCTGGAAGGCAGAAAGGTAAATGATGTTTGCCGAACTCCCATTATTTACCAGAACTCTTCTTGTGTTGAATCCTTCAATCATGTGCATGATGACCAATGGGTCGTTATGAGGTTGTTTCACCCCTCTAGCATCTTCCTCTGAGAAATACATATCTTGACTCGTTAGTCTCTACTTTGGAGGAGGTAGGCTATGAACGCTGTTCACCTGCCTTTGGTATGACTTCCTAAGGGACTTGAATGATCCTCCTGTGGACGATCCTCTTGTGATGGTTTTTATTTCTCCAATTACACTTTGTGGATGAGGGGGCAAGTGGTCCTTGTCCCTCCGAGAGCCTTTGTGGTGGTCCTTGTTACTATCCCTAAACCTGCCAAAATCCCCATTCTTCATATACTTCTGCAATTTCCCTCTTCGTATGAGTTCTTCTATCTACTCCTTTAGCTCTCGGCATTCCTCTGTGTAATGCCCGTGATCCTTATGAACACAGCAATATTTTCTCTTATCTCGCACATTAGGTGATATGTGTAACGGTCTGGGCCATTGGAGATAAGGTTTGTCTTTGATTTGCGTCAAAATCTGGTCGACAGGCATTACCAAAGGTGTGAACTTCACTAGACGACGGTTTTTGTCATCTCTTCATCTATTCCCTTCGACATTGTGTTGGTCTGCTTGATTCTTTTTTCGTTCCCTTCAGTCGTCTTCTTTTTCTTTCTTCTCCTTGGGTTTCTCTATTCCTTCTATAGCTGCCAGAGTGTCCTCAGAGTTCATGTACTTCTGTGCCTTTAAGAGCATTTCGGCCATCATTTTTGGGGGATTCTTTGCCAAGGAGACCACAAATTCCCTGGACTTCAATCTAGCCTTGAAGGTTGTTAGCTGTACTTCATCATTTGCTTTGTCCACCTCTAAAGTTCCTCAAGTGAATCATGTTACATAGGATCTCAAAGTTTCCTTCTCTCCTTGCTTGATGGTGAGCAAATGGTCAGTTGGCCTTTTTGGACGCTGCCCTCCGATGAAGTGACGAAGGAAAGCATTGCCCAGTTGCTCGAAGTTATTAATGGACAACGTCAGTAGTTTAGTGAACCATTCCTTGGCTGCCCCTTTGAGGTGATTTAAAGGGTCTTTCAATCCGTCAAATGGCTCGAGCTGGGGTAGATGAAATTTTGAGGGTACCAGGCATTCCTAGACCGCTAGGGTGAATGGTGAGTTTGTCTTCCGGACCATTTTGTCCAGACCTTGATCCGCTTTTTCTTTGATAGCACTCCTTAGCTCGTCCTTCTCTTTCCTCATTTCCTTGAGGAGATTTGAGTTTACCCCTTCTTGAGTGTTTGGTCGTTTCCCCTGACCGTCTCCTTCGTAGCCTCGATTAGTCTCCAGGCGATTATCTTTTTGCTGTAGTCACTGCCTTAGCTCCTAGTTTTGCCTAGTAAGCTCTTCCACAGCGGCTGCGAGCGTCTAAATTTGTAGAGTTAGCACTGTTGGATCTTGGTTAGTGTTGGATTCCATTTGGGCTTGTAAGATGAATGGAACAATACTTTCAAACTAAGCATGAAAAGCATCCCCATAGATGGCGCCAAAATGATGATGCCCAGATCGTTAGTAAAAAATGATCGTCTAGAATGGGGTCGTCCTCAGCCAACCTAATCCTGAAAAATGGATGGTGAAAGGAAGAAGTGTGGGTCATCGGTGTGGTGCCTACTGTAAAGCCTCCAATACTAAAGTCAGAAAGGCTAGAATGAGAAGTATTAAAATATCAGTGTATACGAACTAGAGGTTTATTGTGTGTACCTTTGGTCGGGTCTCATGGGTAGGTATATATAGGTGCTTACTTCTTCCTTCTAGCCGTTGGTGCTGCCCACTAGATTCCCGTATCAGTAACGCCTCTATAGGGTGTTAATGGTGGGTTATCTCCCCCAACGGTATAGAAGCTCATCATTGTTTTGTAACGCTTCATTAATGATTGAGGACAGACGAGTTTGTCCTCGCCTGATGATCACCACTGGCTAGATGGAACTTGGAACTATCTTCGTCCTTGTATCTTTCTATGGACGAAGATATGATTGAGACTATCAGTACTCATTGTATTTCTCCTTTTTTTTTTTATTCAACTTTAAATCTCAGTCATTCATATCTATTGCATCAGTTGCAATACTTAGGGTATTGCACATGATCTCAATTCCATTGTATTCCATTGAAATCAGTACCTCATTATCATTTCCTATTAATTTCTCAAACGGTTAAGAAATGGTGAACATAACCTTTGACATGTAGTTATTTCTTGGTGTAGTTAGCATGATTGAGATCATTTACCTTTCTTATTCGGTCCAAACTTATCTTTTCCCATTATGTAAGTGTACAAAAATGGATTGAATGCACCGAATGGACCGAAGGGGACCAAATAACACCAAAGTGGACCGAATGGACCAAATAAGACCAAATGGATTGAATAGGACCAAATTGGACCAAAGTTAATTGAATAGGACCAAATAAGACCAAAGTGGCCAGGATGGAACAAAGTAGACCGCATAGAACCAAATTGGACCGAATGAAACTGAAGTGGACTGAATAGAACTGAATGTACCTTGTAAGGACAAAGTCGACCGAATAGGACCGAATAAGACCAAAGTAGACAGACTAGACCAAATTAGATTGAAGAGGACTGAACAGAACTTAATGGACCAAATAGGACTAAAGTGGACCGAATAAGACCAAAGTAGACAGAATGAATCGAAGTGGACCGAATAGGAACATATGGACCGAAGAGGACCAAAGTACGCCGTATAGGACTGAAGTGGATTGAATAGGACTGAATAAGACCGAAGTGGACATAATGGACTGAATAGAACCAAATAAGACCAAAGTGGATAGAATAGACAGAATTGGACCGAAGTGGAACGAATAGAACCAAGTGGACTAACTAGACTGATAGGGAATTTTTTAGACAACTAAAGTATTTTTTCTTTTATGTGTTTCCTAAGAAATATAAAAAGTACCATCAAAGGGTTTGAATTTTATTGCTATTTATTTATTTTACCTATGCTACTCATTTTTATTTTTTATTTATTTTTTTACATATATGTTATGTGCATGACTTTAGTTCAATATGCTGGATTTTTTTTATTATTAAGTAAATTAGAGCATATAATAAAATGTAAAAACTTAATCTATAGTCTACTTATTCAATATTTTGAAATCAAAGGCCTATTTAGAAATCGCTTATTTTGTTAAAATTAAAAACTTTTTACTGAAAGTATGTAGAAAAAAAGGCTAAAAGTTGACTGTTGGAGCAATGGAACCCACTTTAAGAGCAAAAATAAGTTAAAAAGTAAATAAACTAATTTTTTCTCAAATCTCAAACGCAACCCAAATGTGTTGAAAAAGAACTACTCAACTTTGTCAATAATCTTCTATATTAAAAGATTTCTATAAGCTAACTTTAGTTCTATAATAATATTTTTAGGGGGAAAAAAAAGATTTCTATCAATATAATTTTGTGAATTTCACAACTTTCATATGACAAAATATTTTGTCAACACTTCTAAAATGCTTGTGTGGGGCCTGTGGGCCTGACAGCCACAGCCCATTGCATAGTAAGCCCAAGGCCAGCGCCGAGGAAGATTGACCAGCCAAGGTTAAGTTGGGAAAAGCCTCTTTTTTGACCCACGCCGAGGACCTCTCCGTCCTCGGCATACTAAGGATAATTTTTGGGAGGGGACAAGTCCAGAGCAAGCTGTCACATTCACACTTAATGCATTCACCTAACCCCTCTGACCGCATTAATGGGGATATAACCCCTTAGCAGGGCAACGTTGATCAGAGTGAACCACTTGAGTACCGATAAGGCCTCTGATGGGACGGATGGCCAGAAAGGAGGCGAATGGATGATCAACAAATGGAAGAAGGAGATAGGAAGATGAAGATTATATAAGAAAAGCAAGTGAAGTAAAGAAAGGGGGGGGGGGGAAAGTTGAATAGGACCAAATAAGACCAAAGTGGCCAGGATGGAACAAAGTAGACCGCATAGAACCAAATTGGACCGAATGAAACTGAAGTGGACTGAATAGAACTGAATGTACCTTGTAAGGACAAAGTCGACCGAATAGGACCGAATAAGACCAAAGTAGACAGACTAGACCAAATTAGATTGAAGAGGACTGAACAGAACTTAATGGACCAAATAGGACTAAAGTGGACCGAATAAGACGAAAGTAGACAGCATGAATCGGAGTGGACCGAATAGGAACATATGGACCGAAGAGGACCAAAGTACGCCGTATAGGACTGAAGTGGATTGAATAGGACTAAATAAGACCGAAGTGGACATAATGGACTGAATAGAACCAAATAAGACCAAAGTGGATAGAATTGACAGAATTGGACCGAAGTGGAACGAATAGAACCAAGTGGACCAACTAGACTGATAGGGAATTTTTTAGACAACTAAAGTATTTTTTCTTTTATGTGTTTCCTAAGAAATATAAAAAGTACCATCAAATGGTTTGAATTTTATTGCTATTTATTTATTTTACCTATGCTACTCATTTTTATTTTTTATTTATTTTTTTACATATATGTTATGTGCATGACTCTAGTTCAATATGCTGGATTTTTTTTTATTATTAAGTAAATTAGAGCATATAATAAAATGTAAAAACTTAATCTATAGTCTACTTATTCAATATTTTGAAATCAAAGGCTTATTTGGAAATCGCTTATTTTGTTAAAATTAAAAACTTTTTACTGAAAGTATGTAGAAAAAAAGGCTAAAAGTTGACTGTTGGAGCAATGGAACCCACTTTAAGAGCAAAAATAAGTTAAAAAGTAAATAAACTAATTTTTTCTCAAATCTCAAACGCAACCCAAATGTGTTGAAAAAGAACTACTCAACTTTGTCAATAATCTTCTATTTTAAAAGATTTCTATAAGCTAACTTTAGTTCTATAATAATATTTTTAGGGGGAAAAAAAAGATTTCTATCAATATAATTTTGTGAATTTCACAACTTTCATATGACAAAATATTTTGTCAACACTTCTAAAATGCTTGAATCTACAAAAGGTGCCTTAAAAATTAGAGAGAAAAAAAAAAGCTACTAATAAACTGATAATCAATAATTGCACCAACCAATAAACTAAATTTAGTAAATTTTATTGAAAATATACACCAATAAATCGGAAAGAATTACTTTTTGGAGATTTTAGGTGACATTCATCACAACTTGAACAAGTTATATATTTTTCAACATAACCTCTGATATGTAACTGTTTCTTGGCAGAGTTAGCAAAGGAACTTAGCATGATAACTCTACTACAGCTTTTTATTTAAGAAAGAACTCTACTACAGCTGATAGCATAATATGATTTTATTTTTTTCTAATATTTTGGTGGGACCGATAGTTTAGCGTGAATTCGGGATAACTACATGAGAAATGGAATTGCAATTGCCTTTTTTTATTATTTTTTTGGAAAATCGGAAATGCAATTACTTATGGGCTTTCCATTAGTATGTGACAAAAATAAAAAGATCAAGAACATGACATGAGTGAAGTTTTTAAGAAATATTTGCGACCAAATTAAACACTTTCAATTAGATAGATATCAATGAACCCTGAAGGTAACTCAAGTTTTTCCTCCCAGAAAAGGGAAAGTTTTATTTAAACAAAGAAAAAATAAAATGATTAGGAAGAGTTACGATGAGTATGGTATCCGACAAAAGAGTATATTTGGGCATGGGCTTTTATGATTAAAACAGTGTCTTTCGTTCACCCAATAACTGTCAAAAAGAACTGCAAAATGGTTTGCTTTCCTAAGAATTTGGTGGATTTTGGAGAGGGGGAATCGAGTCTTAAATGTCCAAACTCCAAACCAGCGCTGACCAAAAGGGTCCAAGCCCAAAAGACC